>NW_027617808.1:0-96459 GCF_964187855.1 Myxine glutinosa
GAAAAGTGTTTTTTCCACACTATCACAAGTGCAAAAAGTGTTTTTTCAGCACTATCACAAGTGCAAAAAGTGTTTTTTCCACACTAATACAAGTGCAAAAGTGGTTTCCTGCACCAACACAAGTGCGAAAAGTGGTTTTTCAACACTAACACAAGTGCGAAAAGTGGTTTTTCAACACGTGCAAAAGTGGTTTCCTGCACCAACACAAGTGCGAAAAGTGGTTTTTCAACACTAACACAAGTGCGAAAAGTGGGTTTTTCCACACTAATACAAGTGCAAAAGTGGTTTCCCTTCACCAACACAAGTGCGAAAAGTGGTTTTTCAACACTAACACAAGTGCGAAAAGTGGTTTTTCAACACTATCACAAGTGCAAAAAGTGTTTTTTCCACACTAATACAAGTGCAAAAGTGGTTTCCTGCACCAACACAAGTGCGAAAAGTGGTTTTTCAACACTAACACAAGTGCGAAAAGTGGTTTTTCAACACTAACACAAGTGCGAAAAGTGGTTTTTCAACACTAACACAAGTGCGAAAAGTGGTTTTCCACACTAATACAAGTGCAAACGTGGTTAACTGCACCAACACAAGTGCGAAAAGTGGTTTTTCAACACTAACACAAGTGCGAAAAGTGGTTTTTCAACACTATCACAAGTGCAAAAAGTGTTTTTTCCACACTAATACAAGTGCAAAAGTGGTTTCCTGCACCAACACAAGTGCGAAAAGTGGTTTTTCAACACTAACACAAGTGCGAAAAGTGGTTTTTCAACACTAACACAAGTGCGAAAAGTGGTTTTCAACACTAACACAAGTGCGAAAAGTGGTTTTTCCACACTAATACAAGTGCAAAAGTGGTTTCCTGCACCAACACAAGTGCGAAAAGTGGTTTCAACACTAACACAAGTGCGAAAAGTGAGTTTTTCAACACTATCACAAGTGCAAAAAGTATTTTTTTCCACACTAATACAAGTGCAAAAGTGGTTTCCTGCACCAACACAAGTGCGAAAAGTGGTTTTTCAACACTAACACAGGTGCGAAAAGTGGTTTTTCAACACAAACACAAGTGCGAAAAGTGGTTTTTCAACACTATCACAAGTGCAAAAAGTGTTTTTTCCACACTAATACAAGTGCAAAAGTGGTTTCTTTGCACCAACACAAGTGCGAAAAGTGGTTCTTCAACACTAACACAAGTGCGAAAAGTAGGTTTTTCAGCACTATCTCAAGTGCAAAAAGTGTTTTTTCCACACTAATACAAGTGCAAAAGTGGTTTCCTGCACCAACACAAGTGCGAAAAGTGGTTTTTTCAACACTAACACAAGTGCGAAAAGTGGTTTTTCCACACTAATACAAGTGCAAAGTGGTTTCCTGCACCAACACAAGTGCGAAAAGTGGTTTTTCAACACTAACACAAGTGCGAAAAGTGGTTTTTCAACACTATCACAAGTGCAAAAAGTGTTTTTTCCACACTAATACAAGTGCAAAAGTGGTTTCCTGCACCAACACAAGTGCGAAAAGTGGTTTTTTCAACACTAACACAAGTGCGAAAAGTGGTTTTTCAACACTAACACAAGTGCGAAAAGTGTTTTTTCCACACTAATACAAGTGCAAAAGTGGTCTCCTGCACCAACACAAGTGCGAAAAGTGTTTTTTCAACACTAACACAAGTGCGAAAAGTGGTTTTTTCAACAATATCACAAGTGCAAAAAGTGTTTTTTCCACACTAATACAAGTGCAAAAGTGGTTTCCTGCACCAACACAAGTGCGAAAAAGTGGTTTTTCAACACTAACACAAGTGCGAAAAGTGGTTTTTCAACACTAACACAAGTGCGAAAAGTGTTTTTTTCCACACTAATGCAAGTGCAAAAGTGGTCTCCTGCACCAACACAAGTGCGAAAAGTGTTTTTTCAACACTAACACAAGTGCGAAAAGTGGTTTTTCAACAATATCACAAGTGCAAAAAGTGTTTTTTCCACACTAATACAAGTGCAAAAGTGGTTTCCTGCACCAACACAAGTGCGAAAAGTGGTTTTTCAACACTAACACAAGTGCGAAAAGTGGTTTTTCAACACTAACACAAGTGCAAAAAGTGTTTTTTCCACACTAATACAAGTGCAAAAGTGGTTTCCTTCACCAACACAATTGCGAAAAATGGTTTTTCAACACTAACACAAGTGCGAAAAGTGTTTTTTCAACACCAACACAAGTGCGAAAAGTGTTTTTTTCCACACTAATACAAGTGCAAAAGTGGTTTCCTGCACCAACACAAGTGCGAAAAGTGGTTTTTCAACACTAACACAAGTGCGAAAAGTGTTTTTTCAACACTAACAGAAGTGCGAAAAGTGGTTTTTTCCACACTAATACAAGTGCAAAAGTGGTTTCCTGCACCAACACAAGTGCAAAAGTGGTTTTTCAACACTAACACAAGTGCGAAAAGTGGTTTTTCAACACTATCACAAGTACAAAAAGTGTTTTTTCCACACTAATACAAGTGCAAAAGTGGTTTCCTGCACCAACACAAGTGCGAAAAGTGGTTTTTCAACACTAGCACAAGTGCAAAAAGTGGTTCTTCAACACTAACACAAGTGCGAAAAGTGTTTTTTTTCCACACTAATACAAGTGCGAAAGTGGTTTCCTGCACCAACACAAGTGCGAAAAGTGTTTTTTCAACACTAACACAAGTGCGAAAAGTGGTTTTTCAACAATATCACAAGTGCAAAAAGTGTTTTTTCCACACTAATACAAGTGCAAAAGTGGTTTCCTGCACCAACACAAGTGCGAAAAGTGGTTTTTCAACACTAACACAAGTGCGAAAAGTGGTTTTTCAACACTAACACAAGTGCGAAAAGTGTTTTTTCCACACTAATACAAGTGCAAAAGTGGTTTCCTGCACCAACACAAGTGCGAAAAGTGGTTTTTCAACACTAACACAAGTGCGAAAAGTGGTTTTTCAACACTAACACAAGTGCGAAAAGTGGTTTTTCAACACTAACACAAGTGCGAAAAGTGGTTTTTCCACACTAATACAAGTGCAAAAGTGGTTTCCTGCACCAACACAAGTGCGAAAAGTGGTTTTTCAACACTAACACAAGTGCGAAAAGTGGTTTTTCAACACTATCACAAGTGCAAAAAGTATTTTTTTCCACACTAATACAAGTGCAAAAGTGGTTTCCTGCACCAACACAAGTGCGAAAAGTGGTTTTTCAACACTAACACAGGTGCGAAAAGTGGTTTTTCAACACAAACACAAGTGCGAAAAGTGGTTTTTCAACACTATCACAAGTGCAAAAAGTGTTTTTTCCACACTAATACAAGTGCAAAAGTGGTTTCTTGCACCAACACAAGTGCGAAAAGTGGTTCTTCAACACTAACACAAGTGCGAAAAGTGGTTTTTCAGCACTATCTCAAGTGCAAAAAGTGTTTTTTCCACACTAATACAAGTGCAAAAGTGGTTTCCTGCACCAACACAAGTGCGAAAAGTGGTTTTTCAACACTAACACAAGTGCGAAAAGTGGTTTTCCACACTAATACAAGTGCAAAAGTGGTCTCCTGCACCAACACAAGTGCGAAAAGTGGTTTTTCAACACTAACACAAGTGCGAAAAGTGGTTTTTCAACACTATCACAAGTGCAAAAAGTGTTTTTTCCACACTAATACAAGTGCAAAAGTGGTTTCCTGCACCAACACAAGTGCGAAAAGTGGTTTTTCAACACTAACACAAGTGCGAAAAGTGGTTTTTCAACACTAACACAAGTGCGAAAAGTGTTTTTTCCACACTAATACAAGTGCAAAAGTGGTCTCCTGCACCAACACAAGTGCGAAAAGTGTTTTTTCAACACTAACACAAGTGCGAAAAGTGGTTTTTCAACAATATCACAAGTGCAAAAAGTGTTTTTTCCACACTAATACAAGTGCAAAAGTGGTTTCCTGCACCAACACGTGCGAAAAGTGGTTTTTCAACACTAACACAAGTGCGAAAAGTGGTTTTTCAACACTAACACAAGTGCAAAAAGTGTTTTTTCCACACTAATACAAGTGCAAAAGTGGTTTCCTTCACCAACACAATTGCGAAAAATGGTTTTTCAACACTAACACAAGTGCGAAAAGTGTTTTTTCAACACCAACACAAGTGCGAAAAGTGTTTTTTCCACACTATCACAAGTGCAAAAAGTGTTTTTTCAGCACTATCACAAGTGCAAAAAGTGTTTTTTCCACACTAATACAAGTGCAAAAGTGGTTTCCTGCACCAACACAAGTGCGAAAAGTGGTTTTTCAACACTAACACAAGTGCGAAAAGTGGTTTTTCAACACTAACACAAGTGCAAAAGTGGTTTCCTGCACCAACACAAGTGCGAAAAGTGGTTTTTCAACACTAACACAAGTGCGAAAAGTGGTTTTTCCACACTAATACAAGTGCAAAAGTGGTTTCCTTCACCAACACAAGTGCGAAAAGTGGTTTTTCAACACTAACACAAGTGCGAAAAGTGGTTTTTCAACACTATCACAAGTGCAAAAAGTGTTTTTTCCACACTAATACAAGTGCAAAAGTGGTTTCCTGCACCAACACAAGTGCGAAAAGTGGTTTTTCAACACTAACACAAGTGCGAAAAGTGGTTTTTCAACACTAACACAAGTGCGAAAAGTGGTTTTTCAACACTAACACAAGTGCGAAAAGTGGTTTTCCACACTAATACAAGTGCAAACGTGGTTAACTGCACCAACACAAGTGCGAAAAGTGGTTTTTCAACACTAACACAAGTGCGAAAAGTGGTTTTTCAACACTATCACAAGTGCAAAAAGTGTTTTTTCCACACTAATACAAGTGCAAAAGTGGTTTCCTGCACCAACACAAGTGCGAAAAGTGGTTTTTCAACACTAACACAAGTGCGAAAAGTGGTTTTTCAACACTAACACAAGTGCGAAAAGTGGTTTTTCAACACTAACACAAGTGCGAAAAGTGGTTTTTCCACACTAATACAAGTGCAAAAGTGGTTTCCTGCACCAACACAAGTGCGAAAAGTGGTTTTTCAACACTAACACAAGTGCGAAAAGTGGTTTTTCAACACTATCACAAGTGCAAAAAGTATTTTTTTCCACACTAATACAAGTGCAAAAGTGGTTTCCTGCACCAACACAAGTGCGAAAAGTGGTTTTTCAACACTAACACAGGTGCGAAAAGTGGTTTTTCAACACAAACACAAGTGCGAAAAGTGGTTTTTCAACACTATCACAAGTGCAAAAAGTGTTTTTTCCACACTAATACAAGTGCAAAAGTGGTTTCTTGCACCAACACAAGTGCGAAAAGTGGTTCTTCAACACTAACACAAGTGCGAAAAGTGGTTTTTCAGCACTATCTCAAGTGCAAAAAGTGTTTTTTCCACACTAATACAAGTGCAAAAGTGGTTTCCTGCACCAACACAAGTGCGAAAAGTGGTTTTTCAACACTAACACAAGTGCGAAAAGTGGTTTTCCACACTAATACAAGTGCAAAAGTGGTTTCCTGCACCAACACAAGTGCGAAAAGTGGTTTTTCAACACTAACACAAGTGCGAAAAGTGGTTTTTCAACACTATCACAAGTGCAAAAAGTGTTTTTTCCACACTAATACAAGTGCAAAAGTGGTTTCCTGCACCAACACAAGTGCGAAAAGTGGTTTTTCAACACTAACACAAGTGCGAAAAGTGGTTTTTCAACACTAACACAAGTGCGAAAAGTGTTTTTTCCACACTAATACAAGTGCAAAAGTGGTCTCCTGCACCAACACAAGTGCGAAAAGTGTTTTTTCAACACTAACACAAGTGCGAAAAGTGGTTTTTCAACAATATCACAAGTGCAAAAAGTGTTTTTTCCACACTAATACAAGTGCAAAAGTGGTTTCCTGCACCAACACGTGCGAAAAGTGGTTTTTCAACACTAACACAAGTGCGAAAAGTGGTTTTTCAACACTAACACAAGTGCAAAAAGTGTTTTTTCCACACTAATACAAGTGCAAAAGTGGTTTCCTTCACCAACACAATTGCGAAAAATGGTTTTTCAACACTAACACAAGTGCGAAAAGTGTTTTTTCAACACCAACACAAGTGCGAAAAGTGTTTTTTCCACACTAATACAAGTGCAAAAGTGGTTTCCTGCACCAACACAAGTGCGAAAAGTGGTTTTTCAACACTAACACAAGTGCGAAAAGTGTTTTTTCAACACTAACAGAAGTGCGAAAAGTGGTTTTTCCACACTAATACAAGTGCAAAAGTGGTTTCCTGCACCAACACAAGTGCGAAAAGTGGTTTTTCAACACTAACACAAGTGCGAAAAGTGGTTTTTCAACACTATCACAAGTGCAAAAAGTGTTTTTTCCACACTAATACAAGTGCAAAAGTGGTTTCCTGCACCAACACAAGTGCGAAAAGTGGTTTTTCAACACTAGCACAAGTGCAAAAAGTGGTTCTTCAACACTAACACAAGTGCGAAAAGTGTTTTTTTCCACACTAATACAAGTGCGAAAGTGGTTTCCTGCACCAACACAAGTGCGAAAAGTGTTTTTTCAACACTAACACAAGTGCGAAAAGTGGTTTTTCAACAATATCACAAGTGCAAAAAGTGTTTTTTCCACACTAATACAAGTGCAAAAGTGGTTTCCTGCACCAACACAAGTGCGAAAAGTGGTTTTTCAACACTAACACAAGTGCGAAAAGTGGTTTTTCAACACTAACACAAGTGCGAAAAGTGTTTTTTCCACACTAATACAAGTGCAAAAGTGGTTTCCTGCACCAACACAAGTGCGAAAAGTGGTTTTTCAACACTAACACAAGTGCGAAAAGTGGTTTTTCAACACTAACACAAGTGCGAAAAGTGGTTTTTCAACACTAACACAAGTGCGAAAAGTGGTTTTTCCACACTAATACAAGTGCAAAAGTGGTTTCCTGCACCAACACAAGTGCGAAAAGTGGTTTTTCAACACTAACACAAGTGCGAAAAGTGGTTTTTCAACACTATCACAAGTGCAAAAAGTATTTTTTTCCACACTAATACAAGTGCAAAAGTGGTTTCCTGCACCAACACAAGTGCGAAAAGTGGTTTTTCAACACTAACACAGGTGCGAAAAGTGGTTTTTCAACACAAACACAAGTGCGAAAAGTGGTTTTTCAACACTATCACAAGTGCAAAAAGTGTTTTTTCCACACTAATACAAGTGCAAAAGTGGTTTCTTGCACCAACACAAGTGCGAAAAGTGGTTCTTCAACACTAACACAAGTGCGAAAAGTGGTTTTTCAGCACTATCTCAAGTGCAAAAAGTGTTTTTTCCACACTAATACAAGTGCAAAAGTGGTTTCCTGCACCAACACAAGTGCGAAAAGTGGTTTTTCAACACTAACACAAGTGCGAAAAGTGGTTTTCCACACTAATACAAGTGCAAAAGTGGTTTCCTGCACCAACACAAGTGCGAAAAGTGGTTTTTCAACACTAACACAAGTGCGAAAAGTGGTTTTTCAACACTATCACAAGTGCAAAAAGTGTTTTTTCCACACTAATACAAGTGCAAAAGTGGTTTCCTGCACCAACACAAGTGCGAAAAGTGGTTTTTCAACACTAACACAAGTGCGAAAAGTGGTTTTTCAACACTAACACAAGTGCGAAAAGTGTTTTTTCCACACTAATACAAGTGCAAAAGTGGTCTCCTGCACCAACACAAGTGCGAAAAGTGTTTTTTCAACACTAACACAAGTGCGAAAAGTGGTTTTTCAACAATATCACAAGTGCAAAAAGTGTTTTTTCCACACTAATACAAGTGCAAAAGTGGTTTCCTGCACCAACACGTGCGAAAAGTGGTTTTTCAACACTAACACAAGTGCGAAAAGTGGTTTTTCAACACTAACACAAGTGCAAAAAGTGTTTTTTCCACACTAATACAAGTGCAAAAGTGGTTTCCTTCACCAACACAATTGCGAAAAATGGTTTTTCAACACTAACACAAGTGCGAAAAGTGTTTTTTCAACACCAACACAAGTGCGAAAAGTGTTTTTTCCACACTATCACAAGTGCAAAAAGTGTTTTTTCAGCACTATCACAAGTGCAAAAAGTGTTTTTTCCACACTAATACAAGTGCAAAAGTGGTTTCCTGCACCAACACAAGTGCGAAAAGTGGTTTTTCAACACTAACACAAGTGCGAAAAGTGGTTTTTCAACACTAACACAAGTGCAAAAGTGGTTTCCTGCACCAACACAAGTGCGAAAAGTGGTTTTTCAACACTAACACAAGTGCGAAAAGTGGTTTTTCCACACTAATACAAGTGCAAAAGTGGTTTCCTTCACCAACACAAGTGCGAAAAGTGGTTTTTCAACACTAACACAAGTGCGAAAAGTGGTTTTTCAACACTATCACAAGTGCAAAAAGTGTTTTTTCCACACTAATACAAGTGCAAAAGTGGTTTCCTGCACCAACACAAGTGCGAAAAGTGGTTTTTCAACACTAACACAAGTGCGAAAAGTGGTTTTTCAACACTAACACAAGTGCGAAAAGTGGTTTTTCAACACTAACACAAGTGCGAAAAGTGGTTTTCCACACTAATACAAGTGCAAACGTGGTTAACTGCACCAACACAAGTGCGAAAAGTGGTTTTTCAACACTAACACAAGTGCGAAAAGTGGTTTTTCAACACTATCACAAGTGCAAAAAGTGTTTTTTCCACACTAATACAAGTGCAAAAGTGGTTTCCTGCACCAACACAAGTGCGAAAAGTGGTTTTTCAACACTAACACAAGTGCGAAAAGTGGTTTTTCAACACTAACACAAGTGCGAAAAGTGGTTTTTCAACACTAACACAAGTGCGAAAAGTGGTTTTTCCACACTAATACAAGTGCAAAAGTGGTTTCCTGCACCAACACAAGTGCGAAAAGTGGTTTTTCAACACTAACACAAGTGCGAAAAGTGGTTTTTCAACACTATCACAAGTGCAAAAAGTATTTTTTTCCACACTAATACAAGTGCAAAAGTGGTTTCCTGCACCAACACAAGTGCGAAAAGTGGTTTTTCAACACTAACACAGGTGCGAAAAGTGGTTTTTCAACACAAACACAAGTGCGAAAAGTGGTTTTTCAACACTATCACAAGTGCAAAAAGTGTTTTTTCCACACTAATACAAGTGCAAAAGTGGTTTCTTGCACCAACACAAGTGCGAAAAGTGGTTCTTCAACACTAACACAAGTGCGAAAAGTGGTTTTTCAGCACTATCTCAAGTGCAAAAAGTGTTTTTTCCACACTAATACAAGTGCAAAAGTGGTTTCCTGCACCAACACAAGTGCGAAAAGTGGTTTTTCAACACTAACACAAGTGCGAAAAGTGGTTTTCCACACTAATACAAGTGCAAAAGTGGTTTCCTGCACCAACACAAGTGCGAAAAGTGGTTTTTCAACACTAACACAAGTGCGAAAAGTGGTTTTTCAACACTATCACAAGTGCAAAAAGTGTTTTTTCCACACTAATACAAGTGCAAAAGTGGTTTCCTGCACCAACACAAGTGCGAAAAGTGGTTTTTCAACACTAACACAAGTGCGAAAAGTGGTTTTTCAACACTAACACAAGTGCGAAAAGTGTTTTTTCCACACTAATACAAGTGCAAAAGTGGTCTCCTGCACCAACACAAGTGCGAAAAGTGTTTTTTCAACACTAACACAAGTGCGAAAAGTGGTTTTTCAACAATATCACAAGTGCAAAAAGTGTTTTTTCCACACTAATACAAGTGCAAAAGTGGTTTCCTGCACCAACACGTGCGAAAAGTGGTTTTTCAACACTAACACAAGTGCGAAAAGTGGTTTTTCAACACTAACACAAGTGCAAAAAGTGTTTTTTCCACACTAATACAAGTGCAAAAGTGGTTTCCTTCACCAACACAATTGCGAAAAATGGTTTTTCAACACTAACACAAGTGCGAAAAGTGTTTTTTCAACACCAACACAAGTGCGAAAAGTGTTTTTTCCACACTATCACAAGTGCAAAAAGTGTTTTTTCAGCACTATCACAAGTGCAAAAAGTGTTTTTTCCACACTAATACAAGTGCAAAAGTGGTTTCCTGCACCAACACAAGTGCGAAAAGTGGTTTTTCAACACTAACACAAGTGCGAAAAGTGGTTTTTCAACACTAACACAAGTGCAAAAGTGGTTTCCTGCACCAACACAAGTGCGAAAAGTGGTTTTTCAACACTAACACAAGTGCGAAAAGTGGTTTTTCCACACTAATACAAGTGCAAAAGTGGTTTCCTTCACCAACACAAGTGCGAAAAGTGGTTTTTCAACACTAACACAAGTGCGAAAAGTGGTTTTTCAACACTATCACAAGTGCAAAAAGTGTTTTTTCCACACTAATACAAGTGCAAAAGTGGTTTCCTGCACCAACACAAGTGCGAAAAGTGGTTTTTCAACACTAACACAAGTGCGAAAAGTGGTTTTTCAACACTAACACAAGTGCGAAAAGTGGTTTTTCAACACTAACACAAGTGCGAAAAGTGGTTTTCCACACTAATACAAGTGCAAACGTGGTTAACTGCACCAACACAAGTGCGAAAAGTGGTTTTTCAACACTAACACAAGTGCGAAAAGTGGTTTTTCAACACTATCACAAGTGCAAAAAGTGTTTTTTCCACACTAATACAAGTGCAAAAGTGGTTTCCTGCACCAACACAAGTGCGAAAAGTGGTTTTTCAACACTAACACAAGTGCGAAAAGTGGTTTTTCAACACTATCACAAGTGCGAAAAGTGTTTTTTCCACACTAATACAAGTGCAAAAGTGGTTTCCTGCACCAACACAAGTGCGAAAAGTGGTTTTTCAACACTAACACAAGTGCGAAAATTGGTTTTTCAACACTAACACAAGTGCGAAAAGTGTTTTTTCCACACTAATACAAGTGCAAAATTGGTTTCCTGCACCAACACAAGTGCGAAAAGTGGTTTTTCAACACTAACACAAGTGCGAAAAGTGGTTTTTCAACACTAACACAAGTGCGAAAAGTGGTTTTTCAACACTAACACAAGTGCGAAAAGTGCTTTTTCCACACTAATACAAGTGCAAAAGTGGTTTCCTGCACCAACACTAGTGCGAAAAGTGGTTTTTCAACACTAACACAAGTGCGAAAAGTGGTTTTTCAACACTATCACAAGTGCAAAAAGTGTTTTTTCCACACTAATACAAGTGCAAAAGTGGTTTCCTGCACCAACACAAGTGCGAAAAGTGGTTTTTCAACACTAACACAAGTGCAAAAAGTGTTTTTTCCACACTAATACAAGTGCAAAAGTGGTTTCCTGCACCAACACAAGTGCGAAAAGTGGTTTTTCAACACTAACACAAGTGCGAAAAGTGGTTTTTCCACACTAATACAAGTGCAAAAGTGGTTTCCTGCACCAACACAAGTGCGAAAAGTGGTTTTTCAACACTAACACAAGTGCGAAAAGTGGTTTTTCAACACTATCACAAGTGCAAAAAGTGTTTTTTCCACACTAATACAAGTGCAAAAGTGGTTTCCTGCACCAACACAAGTGCGAAAAGTGGTTTTTCAACACTAACACAAGTGCGAAAAGTGGTTTTTCAACACTAACACAAGTGCGAAAAGTGTTTTTTCCACACTAATACAAGTGCAAAAGTGGTCTCCTGCACCAACACAAGTGCGAAAAGTGTTTTTTCAACACTAACACAAGTGCGAAAAGTGGTTTTTCAACAATATCACAAGTGCAAAAAGTGTTTTTCCACACTAATACAAGTGCAAAAGTGGTTTCCTGCACTAACACGTGCGAAAAGTGGTTTTTCAACACTAACACAAGTGCGAAAAGTGGTTTTTCAACACTAACACAAGTGCAAAAAGTGGTTTTTCCACACTAATACAAGTGCAAAAGTGGTTTCCTGCACCAACACAAGTGCGAAAAGTGGTTTTTCAACACTAACACAAGTGCGAAAAGTGGTTTTTCAACACTAACACAAGTGCGAAAAGTGGTTTTTCCACACTAATACAAGTGCAAAAGTGGTTTCCTGCACCAACACAAGTGCGAAAAGTGGTTTTTCAACACTAACTCAAGTGCGAAAAGTGGTTTTTCAACACTAACACAAGTGCGAAAAGTGGTTTTTCCACACTAATACAAGTGCAAAAGTGGTTTCCTGCACCAACACAAGTGCGAAAAGTGGTTTTTCAACACTAACACAAATGCGAAAAGTGGTTTTTCAACACTAACACAAGTGCGAAAAGTGTTTTTTCCACACTAATACAAGTGCAAAAGTGGTTTCCTGCACCAACACAAGTGCGAAAAGTGGTTTTTCAACACTAACACATGTGCGAAAAGTGGTTTTTCAACACTAACACAAGTGCGAAAAGTGGTTTTTCAACATTAACACAAGTGCGCAAAGTGGTTTTTCCACACCAATACAAGTGCAAAAGTGGTTTCCTGTACCAACACAAGTGCGAAAAGTGGTTTTTCAACACTAACACAAGTGCGAAAAGTGGTTTTTCAACACTAACACAAGTGCGAAAAGTGGTTTTTCCACACTAATACAAGTGCAAAAGTGGTTTCCTGCACCAACACAAGTGCGAAAAGTGGTTTTTCAACACTAACACAAGTGCGAAAAGTGGTTTTTCAACACTAACACAAGTGCGAAGTGTTTTTTCCACACTAATACAAGTGCAAAAGTGGTTTCCTGCACCAACACAAGTGCGAAAAGTGGTTTTTCAACACTAACACAAGTGCGAAATGTGGTTTTTCAACACTAACACAAGTGCGAAAAGTGGTTTTTCCACACTAATAGAAGTGCAAAAGTGGTTTCCTGCACCAACACAAGTGCGAAAAGTGGTTTTTCAACACTAACACAAGTGCGAAAAGTGGTTTTTCAACATTAACACAAGTGCGAAAAGTGGTTTTTCCACACTAATACAAGTGCAAAAGTGGTTTCCTGCACCAACACAAGTGCGAAAAGTGGTTTTTCAACACTAACACAAGTGCGAAAAGTGGTTTTTCAACACTATCACAAGTGCAAAAAGTGTTTTTTCCACACTAATACAAGTGCAAAAGTGGTTTACTGCACCAACACAAGTGCGAAAAGTGGTTTTTCAACACTAACACAAGTGCGAAAAGTGTTTTTTCCACACTAATACAAGTGCAAAAGTGGTTTCCTGCACCAACACAAGTGCGAAAAGTGGTTTTTCAACACTAACACAAGTGCGAAAAGTGGTTTTTCAACACTAACACAAGTGCGAAAAGTGTTTTTTCCACACTAATACAAGTGCAAAAGTGGTTTCCTGCACCAACACAAGTGCGAAAAGTGGTTTTTCAACACTAACACAAGTGTGAAAAGTGGTTTTTCAACACTAACACAAGTGCGAAAAGTGGTTTTTCAACACTAACACAAGTGCGAAAAGTGGTTTTTCCACACTAATACAAGTGCAAAAGTGGTTTCCTGCACCAACACAAGTGCGAAAAGTGGTTTTTCAACACTAACACAAGTGCGAAAAGTGGTTTTTCAACACTAACACAAGTGCGAAAAGTGGTTTTTCCACACTAATACAAGTGCAAAAGTGGTTTCCTGCACCAACACAAGTGCGAAAAGTGGTTTTTCAACACTAACACAAGTGCGAAAAGTGGTTTTTCAACACTAACACAAGTGCAAAAAGTGGTTTTTCCACACTAATACAAGTGCAAAAGTGGTTTCCTGCACCAACACAAGTGCGAAAAGTGGTTTTTCAACACTAGCACAAGTGCAAAAAGTGGTTTTTCAACACTAACACAAGTGCGAAAAGTGTTTTTTTCCACACTAATACAAGTGCAAAAGTGGTTTCCTGCACCAACACAAGTGCGAAAAGTGTTTTTTCAACACTAACACAAGTGCAAAAAGTGGTTTTTCAACAATATCACAAGTGCAAAAAGTGTTTTTTCCACACTAATACAAGTGCAAAAGTGGTTTCCTGCACCAACACCAGTGCGAAAAGTGGTTTTTCAACACTAACACAAGTGCGAAAAGTGGTTTTTCAACACTAACACAAGTGCGAAAAGTGGTTTTTCCACACTAATACAAGTGCAAAAGTGGTTTCCTGCACCAACACAAGTGCGAAAAGTGGTTTTTCAACACTAACACAAGTGCGAAAAGTGGTTTTTCAACACTATCACAAGTGCAAAAAGTATTTTTTCCACACTAATACAAGTGCAAAAGTGGTTTCCTGCACCAACACAAGTGCGAAAAGTGGTTTTTCAACACTAACACAAGTGCGAAAAGTGGTTTTTCAACACTAACACAAGTGCGAAAAGTGGTTTTTCAACACTATCACAAGTGCAAAAAGTGTTTTTTCCACACTAATACAAGTGCAAAAGTGGTTTCCTGCACCAACACAAGTGCGAAAAGTGGTTCTTCAACACTAACACAAGTGCAAAAAGTGGTTTTTCAACACTATCTCAAGTGCAAAAAGTGTTTTTTCCACACGAATACAGGTGCAAAAGTGGTTTCCTGCACCAACACAAGTGCGAAAAGTGGTTTTTCAACACTAACACAAGTGCGAAAAGTGGTTTTTCCACACTAATACAAGTGCAAAAGTGGTTTCCTGCACCAACACAAGTGCGAAAAGTGGTTTTTCAACACTAACACAAGTGCGAAAAGTGGTTTTTCAACACTATCACAAGTGCAAAAAGTGTTTTTTCCACACTAATACAAGTGCAAAAGTGGTTTCCTGCACCAACACAAGTGCGAAAAGTGGTTTTTCAACACTAACACAAGTGCGAAAAGTGGTTTTTCAACACTAACACAAGTGCGAAAAGTGTTTTTTCCACACTAATACAAGTGCAAAAGTGGTCTCCTGCACCAACACAAGTGCGAAAAGTGTTTTTTCAACACTAACACAAGTGCGAAAAGTGGTTTTTCAACAATATCACAAGTGCAAAAAGTGTTTTTTCCACATTAATACAAGTGCAAAAGTGGTTTCCTGCACCAACACATGCGAAAAGTGGTTTTTCAACACTAACACAAGTGCGAAAAGTGGTTTTTCAACACTAACACAAGTGCAAAAAGTGTTTTTTCCACACTAATACAAGTGCAAAAGTGGTTTCCTTCACCAACACAAGTGCGAAAAATGGTTTTTCAACACTAACACAAGTGCGAAAAGTGGTTTTTCAACACCAACACAAGTGCGAAAAGTGTTTTTTCCACACTAATACAAGTGCAAAAGTGGTTTCCTGCACCAACACAAGTGCGAAAAGTGGTTTTTCAACACTAACACAAGTGCGAAAAGTGGTTTTTCAACACTAACAGAAGTGCGAAAAGTGGTTTTTCCACACTAATACAAGTGCAAAAGTGGTTTCCTGCACCAACACAAGTGCGAAAAGTGGTTTTTCAACACTAACACAAGTGCGAAAAGTGGTTTTTCAACACTATCACAAGTGCAAAAAGTGTTTTTTCCACACTAATACAAGTGCAAAAGTGGTTTCCTGCACCAACACTAGTGCGAAAAGTGGTTTTTCAACACTAACACAAGTGCGAAAAGTGGTTTTTCAACACTAACACAAGTGCGAAAAGTGTTTCTTCCACACTATCACAAGTGCAAAAAGTGTTTTTTCAGCACTATCACAAGTGCAAAAAGTTTTTTTTCCACACTAATACAAGTGCAAAAGTGGTTTCCTGCACCAACACAAGTGCAAAAAGTGGTTTTTCAACACTAACACAAGTGCGAAAAGTGGTTTTTCAACACTAACCCAAGTGCGAAAAGTGGTTTTTCAACACAAACACAAGTACGAAAAGTGGTTTTTCAACACTATCACAAGTGCAAAAAGTGTTTTTCCCACACTAATACAAGTGCAAAAGTGGTTTCCTGCACCAACACAAGTGCGAAAAGTGGTTTTTCAACACTAACACAAGTGCGAAAAGTGGTTTTTCAACACTAACACAAGTGCGAAAAGTGGTTTTTCAACACTAACACAAGTGCGAAAAGTGGTTTTTCAACACTATCACACGTGCAAAAATTGTTTTTCCCACACTAATACAAGTGCAAAAGTGGTTTCCTGCACCAACATAAGTGCGAAAAGTGGTTTTTCAACACTAACACAAGTGGGAAAAGTGGTTTTTCAACACTAACACAAGTGCGAAAAGTGTTTTTTCCACACTAATACAAGTGCAAAAGTGGTTTCCTGCACCAACACAAGTGCGAAAAGTGGTTTTTCAACACTAACACAAGTGCAAAAAGTGGTTTTTCAACACTAACACAAGTGCGAAAAGTGGTTTTCCAACACTAACACAAGTGCGAAAAGTGGTTTTTCAACACTAACACAAGTGCGAAAAGTGTTTTTTCCACACTAATACAAGTGCAAAAGTGGTTTCCTGCACCAACACAAGTGCGAAAAGTGGTTTTTCAACACTAACACAAGTGCGAAAAGTGGTTTTTCAACACTAACACAAGTGCGAAAAGTGGTTTTTCCACACTAATACAAGTGCAAAAGTGGTTTCCTGCACCAACACAAGTGCGAAAAGTGGTTTTTCAACACTAACACAAGTGCGAAAAGTGGTTTTTCAACACTAACACAAGTGCGAAAAGTGGTTTTTCAACACTAACACAAGTGCGAAAAGTGGTTTTTCCACACTAATACAAGTGCAAAAGTGGTTTCCTGCACCAACACAAGTGCGAAAAGTGGTTTTTCAACACTAACACAAGTGCGAAAAGTGGTTTTTCCACACTAATACAAATGCAAAAGTGGTTTCCTTCACCAACACAAGTGCGAAAAGTGGTTTTTCAACACTAACACAAGTGCGAAAAGTGGTTTTTCAACACTATCACAAGTGCAAAAAGTGTTTTTGCCACACTAATACAAGTGCAAAAGTGGTTTCCTGCACCAACACAAGTGCGAAAAGTGGTTTTTCAACACTAACACAAGTGCGAAAAGTGGTTTTTCAACACTAACACAAGTGCGAAAAGTGGTTTTTCAACACTAACACAAGTACGAAAAGTGGTTTTCCACACTAATACAAGTGCAAACGTGGTTTCCTGCACCAACACAAGTGCGAAAAGTGGTTTTTTAACACTAACACAAGTGCGAAAAGTGGTTTTTCAACACTATCACAAGTGCAAAAAGTGTTTTTTCCACACTAATACAAGTGCAAAAGTGGTTTCCTGCACCAACACAAGTGCAAAAAGTGGTTTTTCAACACTAACACAAGTGCGAAAAGTGGTTTTTCAACACTAACCCAAGTGCGAAAAGTGGTTTTTCAACACTAACACAAGTGCGAAAAGTGGTTTTTCAACACTATCACAAGTGCAAAAAGTGTTTTTTCCCACACTAATACAAGTGCAAAAGTGGTTTCCTGCACCAACACAAGTGCGAAAAGTGGTTTTTCAACACTAACACAAGTGCGAAAAGTGGTTTTTCAACAATAACACAAGTGGGAAAAGTGGTTTTTCAACACTAATACAAGTGCAAAAGTGGTTTCCTGCACCAACACAAGTGCGAAAAGTGGTTTTTCAACACTAACACAAGTGCAAAAAGTGGTTTTTCAACACTAACACAAGTGCGAAAAGTGGTTTTTCAACACTAACACAAGTGCGAAAAGTGGTTTTTCAACACTAACAGAAGTGCGAAAAGTGGTTTTTCCACACTAATACAAGTGCAAAAGTGGTTTCCTGCACCAACACAAGTGCGAAAAGTGGTTTTTCAACACTAACACAAGTGCGAAAAGTGGTTTTTCAACACTATCACAAGTGCAAAAAGTGTTTTTTCCACACTAATACAAGTGCAAAAGTGGTTTCCTGCACCAACATAAGTGCGAAAAGTGGTTTTTCAACACTAACACAAGTGCGAAAAGTGGTTTTTCAACACTAACACAAGTGCGAAAAGTGTTTTTTCCACACTATCACAAGTGCAAAAAGTGTTTTTTCAGCACTATCACAAGTGCAAAAAGTGTTTTTTCCACACTAATACAAGTGCAAAAGTGGTTTCCTGCACCAACACAAGTGCAAAAAGTGGTTTTTCAACACTAACACAAGTGCAAAAAGTGGTTTTTCAACACTAACCCAAGTGCGAAAAGTGGTTTTTCAACACTAACACAAGTGCGAAAAGTGGTTTTTCAACACTATCAAAAGTGCAAAAAGTGTTTTTCCCACACTAATACAAGTGCAAAAGTGGTTTCCTGCACCAACACAAGTGCGAAAAGTGGTTTTTCAACACTAACACAAGTGCGAAGTGGTTTTTCAACACTAACACAAGTGCGAAAAGTGGTTTTTCAACACTAACACAAGTGCGAAAAGTGGTTTTTCAACACTATCACAAGTGCAAAAAGTGTTTTTCCCACACTAATACAAGTGCAAAAGTGGTTTCCTGCACCAACACAAGTGCGAAAAGTGGTTTTTCAACACTAACACAAGTGCAAAAAGTGGTTTTTCAACATTAACACAAGTGCGAAAAGTGGTTTTCCAACAATAACACAAGTGCGAAAAGTGGTTTTTCAACACTAACACAAGTGCGAAAAGTGTTTTTTCCACACTAATACAAGTGCAAAAGTGGTTTCCTGCACCAACACAAGTGCGAAAAGTGGTTTTTCAACACTAACACAAGTGCGAAAAGTGGTTTTTCAACACTAACACAAGTGCGAAAAGTGGTTTTTCCACACTAATACAAGTGCAAAAGTGGTTTCCTGCACCAACACAAGTGCGAAAAGTGGTTTTTCAACACTAACACAAGTGCGAAAAGTGGTTTTTCAACACTATCACAAGTGCAAAAAGTGTTTTTTCCACACTAATACAAGTGCAAAAGTGGTTTCCTGCACCAACACAAGTGCGAAAAGTGGTTTTTCAACACTAACACAAGTGCGAAAAGTGGTTTTTCAACACTAACACAAGTGCGAAAAGTGGTTTTTCAACACTAACACAAGTGCGAAAAGTGGTTTTTCCACACTAATACAAGTGCAAAAGTGGTTTCCTGCACCAACACAAGTGCGAAAAGTGGTTTTTCAACACTAACACAAGTGTGAAAAGTGGTTTTTCCACACTAATACAAGTGCAAAAGTGGTTTCCTTCACCAACACAAGTGCGAAGTGGTTTTTCAACACTAACACAAGTGCGGAAAGTGGTTTTTCAACACTATCACAAGTGCAAAAAGTGTTTTTTCCACACTAATACAAGTGCAAAAGTGGTTTCCTGCACCAACACAAGTGCAAAAAGTGGTTTTTCAACACTAACACAAGTGCGAAAAGTGGTTTTTCAACACTAACACAAGTGCGAAAAGTGGTTTTTCAACACTAACACAAGTGCGAAAAGTGGTTTTTCCACACTAATACAAGTGCAAACGTGGTTTCCTGCACCAACAGTGCGAAAAGTGGTTTTTCAACACTATCACAAGTGCAAAAAGTGTTTTTTCCACACTAATACAAGTGCAAAAGTGGTTTCCTGCACCAACACAAGTGCGAAAAGTGGTTTTTCAACACTAACACAAGTGCGAAAAGTGGTTTTTCAACACTATCACAAGTGCGAAAAGTGCTTTTTCCACACTAATACAAGTGCAAAAGTGGTTTCCTGCACCAACACAAGTGCGAAAAGTGGTTTTTCAACACTAACACAAGTGCGAAAAGTGGTTTTTCAACACTATCACAAGTGCGAAAAGTGCTTTTTCCACACTAATACAAGTGCAAAAGTGGTTTCCTGCACCAACACAAGTGCGAAAAGTGGTTTTTCAACACTATCACAAGTGCAAAAAGTGTTTTTTCCACACTAATACAAGTGCAAAAGTGGTTTCCTGCACCAACACAAGTGCGAAAAGTGGTTTTTCAACACTAACACAAGTGCGAAAAGTGGTTTTTCAACACTATCACAAGTGCGAAAAGTGCTTTTTCCACACTAATACAAGTGCAAAAGTGGTTTCCTGCACCAACACAAGTGCGAAAAGTGGTTTTTCAACACTAACACAAGTGCGAAAAGTGGTTTTTCAACACTAACACAAGTGCGAAATGTGTTTTTTCCACACTAATACAAGTGCAAAATTGGTTTCCTGCACCAACACAAGTGCGAAAAGTGGTTTTTCAACACAAACACAAGTGCGAAAAGTGGTTTTTCAACACTAACACAAGTGCGAAAAGTGGTTTTTCAACACTAACACAAGTGCGAAAAGTGCTTTTTCCACACTAATACAAGTGCAAAAGTGGTTTCCTGCACCAACACTAGTGCGAAAAGTGGTTTTTCAACACTAACACAAGTGCAAAAAGTGTTTTTTCCACACTAATACAAGTGCAAAAGTGGTTTCCTGCACCAACACAAGTGCGAAAAGTGGTTTTTCAACACTAACACAAGTGCGAAAAGTGGTTTTTCCACACTAATACAAGTGCGAAAAGTGTTTTTTCCACACTAATACAAGTGCAAAAGTGGTTTCCTGCACCAACACAAGTGCGAAAAGTGGTTTTTCAACACTAACACAAGTGCGAAAAGTGGTTTTTCAACACTAACACAAGTGCGAAAAGTGTTTTTTCCACACTAATACAAGTGCAAAATTGGTTTCCTGCACCAACACAAGTGCGAAAAGTGGTTTTTCAACACTAACACAAGTGCGAAAAGTGGTTTTTCAACACTAACACAAGTGCGAAAAGTGGTTTTTCAACACTAACACAAGTGCGAAAAGTGCTTTTTCCACACTAATACAAGTGCAAAAGTGGTTTCCTGCACCAACACAAGTGCGAAAAGTGGTTTTTCAACACTAACACAAGTGCAAAAAGTGTTTTTTCCACACTAATACAAGTGCAAAAGTGGTTTCCTGCACCAACACAAGTGCGAAAAGTGGTTTTTCAACACTAACACAAGTGCGAAAAGTGGTTTTTCCACACTAATACAAGTGCAAAAGTGGTTTCCTGCACCAACACAAGTGCGAAAAGTGGTTTTTCAACACTAACACAAGTGCGAAAAGTGGTTTTTCAACACTATCACAAGTGCAAAAAGTGTTTTTTCCACACTAATACAAGTGCAAAAGTGGTTTCCTGCACCAACACAAGTGCGAAAAGTGGTTTTTCAACACTAACACAAGTGCGAAAAGTGGTTTTTCAACACTAACACAAGTGCGAAAAGTGTTTTTTCCACACTAATACAAGTGCAAAAGTGGTCTCCTGCACCAACACAAGTGCGAAAAGTGTTTTTTCAACACTAACACAAGTGCGAAAAGTGGTTTTTCAACAATATCACAAGTGCAAAAAGTGTTTTTCCACACTAATACAAGTGCAAAAGTGGTTTCCTGCACTAACACGTGCGAAAAGTGGTTTTTCAACACTAACACAAGTGCGAAAAGTGGTTTTTCAACACTAACACAAGTGCAAAAAGTGGTTTTTCCACACTAATACAAGTGCAAAAGTGGTTTCCTGCACCAACACAAGTGCGAAAAGTGGTTTTTCAACACTAACACAAGTGCGAAAAGTGGTTTTTCAACACTAACACAAGTGCGAAAAGTGGTTTTTCCACACTAATACAAGTGCAAAAGTGGTTTCCTGCACCAACACAAGTGCGAAAAGTGGTTTTTCAACACTAACTCAAGTGCGAAAAGTGGTTTTTCAACACTAACACAAGTGCGAAAAGTGGTTTTTCCACACTAATACAAGTGCAAAAGTGGTTTCCTGCACCAACACAAGTGCGAAAAGTGGTTTTTCAACACTAACACAAATGCGAAAAGTGGTTTTTCAACACTAACACAAGTGCGAAAAGTGTTTTTTCCACACTAATACAAGTGCAAAAGTGGTTTCCTGCACCAACACAAGTGCGAAACGTGGTTTTTCAACACTAACACATGTGCGAAAAGTGGTTTTTCAACACTAACACAAGTGCGAAAAGTGGTTTTTCAACATTAACACAAGTGCGCAAAGTGGTTTTTCCACACTAATACAAGTGCAAAAGTGGTTTCCTGTACCAACACAAGTGCGAAAAGTGGTTTTTCAACACTAACACAAGTGCGAAAAGTGGTTTTTCAACACTAACACAAGTGCGAAAAGTGGTTTTTCCACACTAATACAAGTGCAAAAGTGGTTTCCTGCACCAACACAAGTGCGAAAAGTGGTTTTTCAACACTAACACAAGTGCGAAAAGTGGTTTTTCAACACTAACACAAGTGCGAAGTGTTTTTTCCACACTAATACAAGTGCAAAAGTGGTTTCCTGCACCAACACAAGTGCGAAAAGTGGTTTTTCAACACTAACACAAGTGCGAAATGTGGTTTTTCAACACTAACACAAGTGCGAAAAGTGGTTTTTCCACACTAATAGAAGTGCAAAAGTGGTTTCCTGCACCAACACAAGTGCGAAAAGTGGTTTTTCAACACTAACACAAGTGCGAAAAGTGGTTTTTCAACATTAACACAAGTGCGAAAAGTGGTTTTTCCACACTAATACAAGTGCAAAAGTGGTTTCCTGCACCAACACAAGTGCGAAAAGTGGTTTTTCAACACTAACACAAGTGCGAAAAGTGGTTTTTCAACACTATCACAAGTGCAAAAAGTGTTTTTTCCACACTAATACAAGTGCAAAAGTGGTTTACTGCACCAACACAAGTGCGAAAAGTGGTTTTTCAACACTAACACAAGTGCGAAAAGTGTTTTTTCCACACTAATACAAGTGCAAAAGTGGTTTCCTGCACCAACACAAGTGCGAAAAGTGGTTTTTCAACACTAACACAAGTGCGAAAAGTGGTTTTTCAACACTAACACAAGTGCGAAAAGTGTTTTTTCCACACTAATACAAGTGCAAAAGTGGTTTCCTGCACCAACACAAGTGCGAAAAGTGGTTTTTCAACACTAACACAAGTGTGAAAAGTGGTTTTTCAACACTAACACAAGTGCGAAAAGTGGTTTTTCAACACTAACACAAGTGCGAAAAGTGGTTTTTCCACACTAATACAAGTGCAAAAGTGGTTTCCTGCACCAACACAAGTGCGAAAAGTGGTTTTTCAACACTAACACAAGTGCGAAAAGTGGTTTTTCAACACTAACACAAGTGCGAAAAGTGGTTTTTCCACACTAATACAAGTGCAAAAGTGGTTTCCTGCACCAACACAAGTGCGAAAAGTGGTTTTTCAACACTAACACAAGTGCGAAAAGTGGTTTTTCAACACTAACACAAGTGCAAAAAGTGGTTTTTCCACACTAATACAAGTGCAAAAGTGGTTTCCTGCACCAACACAAGTGCGAAAAGTGGTTTTTCAACACTAGCACAAGTGCAAAAAGTGGTTTTTCAACACTAACACAAGTGCGAAAAGTGTTTTTTTCCACACTAATACAAGTGCAAAAGTGGTTTCCTGCACCAACACAAGTGCGAAAAGTGTTTTTTCAACACTAACACAAGTGCAAAAAGTGGTTTTTCAACAATATCACAAGTGCAAAAAGTGTTTTTTCCACACTAATACAAGTGCAAAAGTGGTTTCCTGCACCAACACCAGTGCGAAAAGTGGTTTTTCAACACTAACACAAGTGCGAAAAGTGGTTTTTCAACACTAACACAAGTGCGAAAAGTGGTTTTTCCACACTAATACAAGTGCAAAAGTGGTTTCCTGCACCAACACAAGTGCGAAAAGTGGTTTTTCAACACTAACACAAGTGCGAAAAGTGGTTTTTCAACACTATCACAAGTGCAAAAAGTATTTTTTCCACACTAATACAAGTGCAAAAGTGGTTTCCTGCACCAACACAAGTGCGAAAAGTGGTTTTTCAACACTAACACAAGTGCGAAAAGTGGTTTTTCAACACTAACACAAGTGCGAAAAGTGGTTTTTCAACACTATCACAAGTGCAAAAAGTGTTTTTTCCACACTAATACAAGTGCAAAAGTGGTTTCCTGCACCAACACAAGTGCGAAAAGTGGTTCTTCAACACTAACACAAGTGCAAAAAGTGGTTTTTCAACACTATCTCAAGTGCAAAAAGTGTTTTTTCCACACGAATACAGGTGCAAAAGTGGTTTCCTGCACCAACACAAGTGCGAAAAGTGGTTTTTCAACACTAACACAAGTGCGAAAAGTGGTTTTTCCACACTAATACAAGTGCAAAAGTGGTTTCCTGCACCAACACAAGTGCGAAAAGTGGTTTTTCAACACTAACACAAGTGCGAAAAGTGGTTTTTCAACACTATCACAAGTGCAAAAAGTGTTTTTTCCACACTAATACAAGTGCAAAAGTGGTTTCCTGCACCAACACAAGTGCGAAAAGTGGTTTTTCAACACTAACACAAGTGCGAAAAGTGGTTTTTCAACACTAACACAAGTGCGAAAAGTGTTTTTTCCACACTAATACAAGTGCAAAAGTGGTCTCCTGCACCAACACAAGTGCGAAAAGTGTTTTTTCAACACTAACACAAGTGCGAAAAGTGGTTTTTCAACAATATCACAAGTGCAAAAAGTGTTTTTTCCACATTAATACAAGTGCAAAAGTGGTTTCCTGCACCAACACATGCGAAAAGTGGTTTTTCAACACTAACACAAGTGCGAAAAGTGGTTTTTCAACACTAACACAAGTGCAAAAAGTGTTTTTTCCACACTAATACAAGTGCAAAAGTGGTTTCCTTCACCAACACAAGTGCGAAAAATGGTTTTTCAACACTAACACAAGTGCGAAAAGTGGTTTTTCAACACCAACACAAGTGCGAAAAGTGTTTTTTCCACACTAATACAAGTGCAAAAGTGGTTTCCTGCACCAACACAAGTGCGAAAAGTGGTTTTTCAACACTAACACAAGTGCGAAAAGTGGTTTTTCAACACTAACAGAAGTGCGAAAAGTGGTTTTTCCACACTAATACAAGTGCAAAAGTGGTTTCCTGCACCAACACAAGTGCGAAAAGTGGTTTTTCAACACTAACACAAGTGCGAAAAGTGGTTTTTCAACACTATCACAAGTGCAAAAAGTGTTTTTTCCACACTAATACAAGTGCAAAAGTGGTTTCCTGCACCAACACTAGTGCGAAAAGTGGTTTTTCAACACTAACACAAGTGCGAAAAGTGGTTTTTCAACACTAACACAAGTGCGAAAAGTGTTTCTTCCACACTATCACAAGTGCAAAAAGTGTTTTTTCAGCACTATCACAAGTGCAAAAAGTTTTTTTTCCACACTAATACAAGTGCAAAAGTGGTTTCCTGCACCAACACAAGTGCAAAAAGTGGTTTTTCAACACTAACACAAGTGCGAAAAGTGGTTTTTCAACACTAACCCAAGTGCGAAAAGTGGTTTTTCAACACAAACACAAGTACGAAAAGTGGTTTTTCAACACTATCACAAGTGCAAAAAGTGTTTTTCCCACACTAATACAAGTGCAAAAGTGGTTTCCTGCACCAACACAAGTGCGAAAAGTGGTTTTTCAACACTAACACAAGTGCGAAAAGTGGTTTTTCAACACTAACACAAGTGCGAAAAGTGGTTTTTCAACACTAACACAAGTGCGAAAAGTGGTTTTTCAACACTATCACAAGTGCAAAAATTGTTTTTCCCACACTAATACAAGTGCAAAAGTGGTTTCCTGCACCAACATAAGTGCGAAAAGTGGTTTTTCAACACTAACACAAGTGGGAAAAGTGGTTTTTCAACACTAACACAAGTGCGAAAAGTGTTTTTTCCACACTAATACAAGTGCAAAAGTGGTTTCCTGCACCAACACAAGTGCGAAAAGTGGTTTTTCAACACTAACACAAGTGCAAAAAGTGGTTTTTCAACACTAACACAAGTGCGAAAAGTGGTTTTCCAACACTAACACAAGTGCGAAAAGTGGTTTTTCAACACTAACACAAGTGCGAAAAGTGTTTTTTCAACACTAACACAAGTGCAAAAAGTGGTTTTTCCACACTAATACAAGTGCAAAAGTGGTTTCCTGCACCAACACAAGTGCGAAAAGTGGTTTTTCAACACTAACACAAGTGCGAAAAGTGGTTTTTCAACACTAACACAAGTGCGAAAAGTGGTTTTTCCACACTAATACAAGTGCAAAAGTGGTTTCCTGCACCAACACAAGTGCGAAAAGTGGTTTTTCAACACTAACTCAAGTGCGAAAAGTGGTTTTTCAACACTAACACAAGTGCGAAAAGTGGTTTTTCCACACTAATACAAGTGCAAAAGTGGTTTCCTGCACCAACACAAGTGCGAAAAGTGGTTTTTCAACACTAACACAAATGCGAAAAGTGGTTTTTCAACACTAACACAAGTGCGAAAAGTGTTTTTTCCACACTAATACAAGTGCAAAAGTGGTTTCCTGCACCAACACAAGTGCGAAACGTGGTTTTTCAACACTAACACATGTGCGAAAAGTGGTTTTTCAACACTAACACAAGTGCGAAAAGTGGTTTTTCAACATTAACACAAGTGCGCAAAGTGGTTTTTCCACACTAATACAAGTGCAAAAGTGGTTTCCTGTACCAACACAAGTGCGAAAAGTGGTTTTTCAACACTAACACAAGTGCGAAAAGTGGTTTTTCAACACTAACACAAGTGCGAAAAGTGGTTTTTCCACACTAATACAAGTGCAAAAGTGGTTTCCTGCACCAACACAAGTGCGAAAAGTGGTTTTTCAACACTAACACAAGTGCGAAAAGTGGTTTTTCAACACTAACACAAGTGCGAAGTGTTTTTTCCACACTAATACAAGTGCAAAAGTGGTTTCCTGCACCAACACAAGTGCGAAAAGTGGTTTTTCAACACTAACACAAGTGCGAAATGTGGTTTTTCAACACTAACACAAGTGCGAAAAGTGGTTTTTCCACACTAATAGAAGTGCAAAAGTGGTTTCCTGCACCAACACAAGTGCGAAAAGTGGTTTTTCAACACTAACACAAGTGCGAAAAGTGGTTTTTCAACATTAACACAAGTGCGAAAAGTGGTTTTTCCACACTAATACAAGTGCAAAAGTGGTTTCCTGCACCAACACAAGTGCGAAAAGTGGTTTTTCAACACTAACACAAGTGCGAAAAGTGGTTTTTCAACACTATCACAAGTGCAAAAAGTGTTTTTTCCACACTAATACAAGTGCAAAAGTGGTTTACTGCACCAACACAAGTGCGAAAAGTGGTTTTTCAACACTAACACAAGTGCGAAAAGTGTTTTTTCCACACTAATACAAGTGCAAAAGTGGTTTCCTGCACCAACACAAGTGCGAAAAGTGGTTTTTCAACACTAACACAAGTGCGAAAAGTGGTTTTTCAACACTAACACAAGTGCGAAAAGTGTTTTTTCCACACTAATACAAGTGCAAAAGTGGTTTCCTGCACCAACACAAGTGCGAAAAGTGGTTTTTCAACACTAACACAAGTGTGAAAAGTGGTTTTTCAACACTAACACAAGTGCGAAAAGTGGTTTTTCAACACTAACACAAGTGCGAAAAGTGGTTTTTCCACACTAATACAAGTGCAAAAGTGGTTTCCTGCACCAACACAAGTGCGAAAAGTGGTTTTTCAACACTAACACAAGTGCGAAAAGTGGTTTTTCAACACTAACACAAGTGCGAAAAGTGGTTTTTCCACACTAATACAAGTGCAAAAGTGGTTTCCTGCACCAACACAAGTGCGAAAAGTGGTTTTTCAACACTAACACAAGTGCGAAAAGTGGTTTTTCAACACTAACACAAGTGCAAAAAGTGGTTTTTCCACACTAATACAAGTGCAAAAGTGGTTTCCTGCACCAACACAAGTGCGAAAAGTGGTTTTTCAACACTAGCACAAGTGCAAAAAGTGGTTTTTCAACACTAACACAAGTGCGAAAAGTGTTTTTTTCCACACTAATACAAGTGCAAAAGTGGTTTCCTGCACCAACACAAGTGCGAAAAGTGTTTTTTCAACACTAACACAAGTGCAAAAAGTGGTTTTTCAACAATATCACAAGTGCAAAAAGTGTTTTTTCCACACTAATACAAGTGCAAAAGTGGTTTCCTGCACCAACACCAGTGCGAAAAGTGGTTTTTCAACACTAACACAAGTGCGAAAAGTGGTTTTTCAACACTAACACAAGTGCGAAAAGTGGTTTTTCCACACTAATACAAGTGCAAAAGTGGTTTCCTGCACCAACACAAGTGCGAAAAGTGGTTTTTCAACACTAACACAAGTGCGAAAAGTGGTTTTTCAACACTATCACAAGTGCAAAAAGTATTTTTTCCACACTAATACAAGTGCAAAAGTGGTTTCCTGCACCAACACAAGTGCGAAAAGTGGTTTTTCAACACTAACACAAGTGCGAAAAGTGGTTTTTCAACACTAACACAAGTGCGAAAAGTGGTTTTTCAACACTATCACAAGTGCAAAAAGTGTTTTTTCCACACTAATACAAGTGCAAAAGTGGTTTCCTGCACCAACACAAGTGCGAAAAGTGGTTCTTCAACACTAACACAAGTGCAAAAAGTGGTTTTTCAACACTATCTCAAGTGCAAAAAGTGTTTTTTCCACACGAATACAGGTGCAAAAGTGGTTTCCTGCACCAACACAAGTGCGAAAAGTGGTTTTTCAACACTAACACAAGTGCGAAAAGTGGTTTTTCCACACTAATACAAGTGCAAAAGTGGTTTCCTGCACCAACACAAGTGCGAAAAGTGGTTTTTCAACACTAACACAAGTGCGAAAAGTGGTTTTTCAACACTATCACAAGTGCAAAAAGTGTTTTTTCCACACTAATACAAGTGCAAAAGTGGTTTCCTGCACCAACACAAGTGCGAAAAGTGGTTTTTCAACACTAACACAAGTGCGAAAAGTGGTTTTTCAACACTAACACAAGTGCGAAAAGTGTTTTTTCCACACTAATACAAGTGCAAAAGTGGTCTCCTGCACCAACACAAGTGCGAAAAGTGTTTTTTCAACACTAACACAAGTGCGAAAAGTGGTTTTTCAACAATATCACAAGTGCAAAAAGTGTTTTTTCCACATTAATACAAGTGCAAAAGTGGTTTCCTGCACCAACACATGCGAAAAGTGGTTTTTCAACACTAACACAAGTGCGAAAAGTGGTTTTTCAACACTAACACAAGTGCAAAAAGTGTTTTTTCCACACTAATACAAGTGCAAAAGTGGTTTCCTTCACCAACACAAGTGCGAAAAATGGTTTTTCAACACTAACACAAGTGCGAAAAGTGGTTTTTCAACACCAACACAAGTGCGAAAAGTGTTTTTTCCACACTAATACAAGTGCAAAAGTGGTTTCCTGCACCAACACAAGTGCGAAAAGTGGTTTTTCAACACTAACACAAGTGCGAAAAGTGGTTTTTCAACACTAACAGAAGTGCGAAAAGTGGTTTTTCCACACTAATACAAGTGCAAAAGTGGTTTCCTGCACCAACACAAGTGCGAAAAGTGGTTTTTCAACACTAACACAAGTGCGAAAAGTGGTTTTTCAACACTATCACAAGTGCAAAAAGTGTTTTTTCCACACTAATACAAGTGCAAAAGTGGTTTCCTGCACCAACACTAGTGCGAAAAGTGGTTTTTCAACACTAACACAAGTGCGAAAAGTGGTTTTTCAACACTAACACAAGTGCGAAAAGTGTTTCTTCCACACTATCACAAGTGCAAAAAGTGTTTTTTCAGCACTATCACAAGTGCAAAAAGTTTTTTTTCCACACTAATACAAGTGCAAAAGTGGTTTCCTGCACCAACACAAGTGCAAAAAGTGGTTTTTCAACACTAACACAAGTGCGAAAAGTGGTTTTTCAACACTAACCCAAGTGCGAAAAGTGGTTTTTCAACACAAACACAAGTACGAAAAGTGGTTTTTCAACACTATCACAAGTGCAAAAAGTGTTTTTCCCACACTAATACAAGTGCAAAAGTGGTTTCCTGCACCAACACAAGTGCGAAAAGTGGTTTTTCAACACTAACACAAGTGCGAAAAGTGGTTTTTCAACACTAACACAAGTGCGAAAAGTGGTTTTTCAACACTAACACAAGTGCGAAAAGTGGTTTTTCAACACTATCACAAGTGCAAAAATTGTTTTTCCCACACTAATACAAGTGCAAAAGTGGTTTCCTGCACCAACATAAGTGCGAAAAGTGGTTTTTCAACACTAACACAAGTGGGAAAAGTGGTTTTTCAACACTAACACAAGTGCGAAAAGTGTTTTTTCCACACTAATACAAGTGCAAAAGTGGTTTCCTGCACCAACACAAGTGCGAAAAGTGGTTTTTCAACACTAACACAAGTGCAAAAAGTGGTTTTTCAACACTAACACAAGTGCGAAAAGTGGTTTTCCAACACTAACACAAGTGCGAAAAGTGGTTTTTCAACACTAACACAAGTGCGAAAAGTGTTTTTTCCACACTAATACAAGTGCAAAAGTGGTTTCCTGCACCAACACAAGTGCGAAAAGTGGTTTTTCAACACTAACACAAGTGCGAAAAGTGGTTTTTCAACACTAACACAAGTGCGAAAAGTGGTTTTTCCACACTAATACAAGTGCAAAAGTGGTTTCCTGCACCAACACAAGTGCGAAAAGTGGTTTTTCAACACTAACACAAGTGCAAAAAGTGGTTTTTCAACACTAACACAAGTGCGAAAAGTGGTTTTTCAACACTAACACAAGTGCGAAAAGTGGTTTTTCCACACTAATACAAGTGCAAAAGTGGTTTCCTGCACCAACACAAGTGCGAAAAGTGGTTTTTCAACACTAACACAAGTGCGAAAAGTGGTTTTTCCACACTAATACAAATGCAAAAGTGGTTTCCTTCACCAACACAAGTGCGAAAAGTGGTTTTTCAACACTAACACAAGTGCGAAAAGTGGTTTTTCAACACTATCACAAGTGCAAAAAGTGTTTTTGCCACACTAATACAAGTGCAAAAGTGGTTTCCTGCACCAACACAAGTGCGAAAAGTGGTTTTTCAACACTAACACAAGTGCGAAAAGTGGTTTTTCAACACTAACACAAGTGCGAAAAGTGGTTTTTCAACACTAACACAAGTGCGAAAAGTGGTTTTCCACACTAATACAAGTGCAAACGTGGTTTCCTGCACCAACACAAGTGCGAAAAGTGGTTTTTTAACACTAACACAAGTGCGAAAAGTGGTTTTTCAACACTATCACAAGTGCAAAAAGTGTTTTTTCCACACTAATACAAGTGCAAAAGTGGTTTCCTGCACCAACACAAGTGCAAAAAGTGGTTTTTCAACACTAACACAAGTGCGAAAAGTGGTTTTTCAACACTAACCCAAGTGCGAAAAGTGGTTTTTCAACACTAACACAAGTGCGAAAAGTGGTTTTTCAACACTATCACAAGTGCAAAAAGTGTTTTTTCCCACACTAATACAAGTGCAAAAGTGGTTTCCTGCACCAACACAAGTGCGAAAAGTGGTTTTTCAACACTAACACAAGTGCGAAAAGTGGTTTTTCAACAATAACACAAGTGGGAAAAGTGGTTTTTCAACACTAATACAAGTGCAAAAGTGGTTTCCTGCACCAACACAAGTGCGAAAAGTGGTTTTTCAACACTAACACAAGTGCAAAAAGTGGTTTTTCAACACTAACACAAGTGCGAAAAGTGGTTTTTCAACACTAACACAAGTGCGAAAAGTGGTTTTTCAACACTAACAGAAGTGCGAAAAGTGGTTTTTCCACACTAATACAAGTGCAAAAGTGGTTTCCTGCACCAACACAAGTGCGAAAAGTGGTTTTTCAACACTAACACAAGTGCGAAAAGTGGTTTTTCAACACTATCACAAGTGCAAAAAGTGTTTTTTCCACACTAATACAAGTGCAAAAGTGGTTTCCTGCACCAACATAAGTGCGAAAAGTGGTTTTTCAACACTAACACAAGTGCGAAAAGTGGTTTTTCAACACTAACACAAGTGCGAAAAGTGTTTTTTCCACACTATCACAAGTGCAAAAAGTGTTTTTTCAGCACTATCACAAGTGCAAAAAGTGTTTTTTCCACACTAATACAAGTGCAAAAGTGGTTTCCTGCACCAACACAAGTGCAAAAAGTGGTTTTTCAACACTAACACAAGTGCAAAAAGTGGTTTTTCAACACTAACCCAAGTGCGAAAAGTGGTTTTTCAACACTAACACAAGTGCGAAAAGTGGTTTTTCAACACTATCAAAAGTGCAAAAAGTGTTTTTCCCACACTAATACAAGTGCAAAAGTGGTTTCCTGCACCAACACAAGTGCGAAAAGTGGTTTTTCAACACTAACACAAGTGCGAAGTGGTTTTTCAACACTAACACAAGTGCGAAAAGTGGTTTTTCAACACTAACACAAGTGCGAAAAGTGGTTTTTCAACACTATCACAAGTGCAAAAAGTGTTTTTCCCACACAAATACAAGTGCAAAAGTGGTTTCCTGCACCAACATAAGTGCGAAAAATGGTTTTTCAACACTAACACAAGTGGGAAAAGTGGTTTTTCAACACTAACACAAGTGCGAAAAGTGTTTTTTCCACACTAATACAAGTGCAAAAGTGGTTTCCTGCACCAACACAAGTGCGAAAAGTGGTTTTTCAACACTAACACAAGTGCAAAAAGTGGTTTTTCAACATTAACACAAGTGCGAAAAGTGGTTTTCCAACAATAACACAAGTGCGAAAAGTGGTTTTTCAACACTAACACAAGTGCGAAAAGTGTTTTTTCCACACTAATACAAGTGCAAAAGTGGTTTCCTGCACCAACACAAGTGCGAAAAGTGGTTTTTCAACACTAACACAAGTGCGAAAAGTGGTTTTTCAACACTAACACAAGTGCGAAAAGTGGTTTTTCCACACTAATACAAGTGCAAAAGTGGTTTCCTGCACCAACACAAGTGCGAAAAGTGGTTTTTCAACACTAACACAAGTGCGAAAAGTGGTTTTTCAACACTATCACAAGTGCAAAAAGTGTTTTTTCCACACTAATACAAGTGCAAAAGTGGTTTCCTGCACCAACACAAGTGCGAAAAGTGGTTTTTCAACACTAACACAAGTGCGAAAAGTGGTTTTTCAACACTAACACAAGTGCGAAAAGTGGTTTTTCAACACTAACACAAGTGCGAAAAGTGGTTTTTCCACACTAATACAAGTGCAAAAGTGGTTTCCTGCACCAACACAAGTGCGAAAAGTGGTTTTTCAACACTAACACAAGTGTGAAAAGTGGTTTTTCCACACTAATACAAGTGCAAAAGTGGTTTCCTTCACCAACACAAGTGCGAAGTGGTTTTTCAACACTAACACAAGTGCGGAAAGTGGTTTTTCAACACTATCACAAGTGCAAAAAGTGTTTTTTCCACACTAATACAAGTGCAAAAGTGGTTTCCTGCACCAACACAAGTGCGAAAAGTGGTTTTTCAACACTAACACAAGTGCGAAAAGTGGTTTTTCAACACTAACACAAGTGCGAAAAGTGGTTTTTCAACACTAACACAAGTGCGAAAAGTGGTTTTTCCACACTAATACAAGTGCAAACGTGGTTTCCTGCACCAACAGTGCGAAAAGTGGTTTTTCAACACTATCACAAGTGCAAAAAGTGTTTTTTCCACACTAATACAAGTGCAAAAGTGGTTTCCTGCACCAACACAAGTGCGAAAAGTGGTTTTTCAACACTAACACAAGTGCGAAAAGTGGTTTTTCAACACTATCACAAGTGCGAAAAGTGCTTTTTCCACACTAATACAAGTGCAAAAGTGGTTTCCTGCACCAACACAAGTGCGAAAAGTGGTTTTTCAACACTAACACAAGTGCGAAAAGTGGTTTTTCAACACTATCACAAGTGCGAAAAGTGCTTTTTCCACACTAATACAAGTGCAAAAGTGGTTTCCTGCACCAACACAAGTGCGAAAAGTGGTTTTTCAACACTATCACAAGTGCAAAAAGTGTTTTTTCCACACTAATACAAGTGCAAAAGTGGTTTCCTGCACCAACACAAGTGCGAAAAGTGGTTTTTCAACACTAACACAAGTGCGAAAAGTGGTTTTTCAACACTATCACAAGTGCGAAAAGTGCTTTTTCCACACTAATACAAGTGCAAAAGTGGTTTCCTGCACCAACACAAGTGCGAAAAGTGGTTTTTCAACACTAACACAAGTGCGAAAAGTGGTTTTTCAACACTAACACAAGTGCGAAATGTGTTTTTTCCACACTAATACAAGTGCAAAATTGGTTTCCTGCACCAACACAAGTGCGAAAAGTGGTTTTTCAACACAAACACAAGTGCGAAAAGTGGTTTTTCAACACTAACACAAGTGCGAAAAGTGGTTTTTCAACACTAACACAAGTGCGAAAAGTGCTTTTTCCACACTAATACAAGTGCAAAAGTGGTTTCCTGCACCAACACTAGTGCGAAAAGTGGTTTTTCAACACTAACACAAGTGCAAAAAGTGTTTTTTCCACACTAATACAAGTGCAAAAGTGGTTTCCTGCACCAACACAAGTGCGAAAAGTGGTTTTTCAACACTAACACAAGTGCGAAAAGTGGTTTTTCCACACTAATACAAGTGCATAAGTGGTTTCCTGCACCAACACAAGTGCGAAAAGTGGTTTTTCAACACTAACACAAGTGCGAAAAGTGGTTTTTCAACACTATCACAAGTGCAAAAAGTGTTTTTTCCACACTAATACAAGTGCAAAAGTGGTTTCCTGCACCAACACAAGTGCGAAAAGTGGTTTTTCAACACTAACACAAGTGCGAAAAGTGGTTTTTCAACACTAACACAAGTGCGAAAAGTGTTTTTTCCACACTAATACAAGTGCAAAAGTGGTCTCCTGCACCAACACAAGTGCGAAAAGTGTTTTTTCAACACTAACACAAGTGCGAAAAGTGGTTTTTCAACAATATCACAAGTGCAAAAAGTGTTTTTCCACACTAATACAAGTGCAAAAGTGGTTTCCTGCACCAACACGTGCGAAAAGTGGTTTTTCAACACTAACACAAGTGCGAAAAGTGGTTTTTCAACACTAACACAAGTGCAAAAAGTGGTTTTTCCACACTAATACAAGTGCAAAAGTGGTTTCCTGCACCAACACAAGTGCGAAAAGTGGTTTTTCAACACTAACACAAGTGCGAAAAGTGGTTTTTCAACACTAACACAAGTGCGAAAAGTGGTTTTTCCACACTAATACAAGTGCAAAAGTGGTTTCCTGCACCAACACAAGTGCGAAAAGTGGTTTTTCAACACTAACACAAGTGCGAAAAGTGGTTTTTCAACACTAACACAAGTGCGAAAAGTGGTTTTTCCACACTAATACAAGTGCAAAAGTGGTTTCCTGCACCAACACAAGTGCGAAAAGTGGTTTTTCAACACTAACACAAGTGCGAAAAGTGGTTTTTCAACACTAACACAAGTGCGAAAAGTGTTTTTTCCACACTATCACAAGTGCAAAAAGTGTTTTTTCAGCACTATCACAAGTGCAAAAAGTGTTTTTTCCACACTAATACAAGTGCAAAAGTGGTTTCCTGCACCAACACAAGTGCAAAAAGTGGTTTTTCAACACTAACACAAGTGCAAAAAGTGGTTTTTCAACACTAACCCAAGTGCGAAAAGTGGTTTTTCAACACTAACACAAGTGCGAAAAGTGGTTTTTCAACACTATCAAAAGTGCAAAAAGTGTTTTTCCCACACTAATACAAGTGCAAAAGTGGTTTCCTGCACCAACACAAGTGCGAAAAGTGGTTTTTCAACACTAACACAAGTGCGAAGTGGTTTTTCAACACTAACACAAGTGCGAAAAGTGGTTTTTCAACACTAACACAAGTGCGAAAAGTGGTTTTTCAACACTATCACAAGTGCAAAAAGTGTTTTTCCCACACAAATACAAGTGCAAAAGTGGTTTCCTGCACCAACATAAGTGCGAAAAATGGTTTTTCAACACTAACACAAGTGGGAAAAGTGGTTTTTCAACACTAACACAAGTGCGAAAAGTGTTTTTTCCACACTAATACAAGTGCAAAAGTGGTTTCCTGCACCAACACAAGTGCGAAAAGTGGTTTTTCAACACTAACACAAGTGCAAAAAGTGGTTTTTCAACATTAACACAAGTGCGAAAAGTGGTTTTCCAACAATAACACAAGTGCGAAAAGTGGTTTTTCAACACTAACACAAGTGCGAAAAGTGTTTTTTCCACACTAATACAAGTGCAAAAGTGGTTTCCTGCACCAACACAAGTGCGAAAAGTGGTTTTTCAACACTAACACAAGTGCGAAAAGTGGTTTTTCAACACTAACACAAGTGCGAAAAGTGGTTTTTCCACACTAATACAAGTGCAAAAGTGGTTTCCTGCACCAACACAAGTGCGAAAAGTGGTTTTTCAACACTAACACAAGTGCGAAAAGTGGTTTTTCAACACTATCACAAGTGCAAAAAGTGTTTTTTCCACACTAATACAAGTGCAAAAGTGGTTTCCTGCACCAACACAAGTGCGAAAAGTGGTTTTTCAACACTAACACAAGTGCGAAAAGTGGTTTTTCAACACTAACACAAGTGCGAAAAGTGGTTTTTCAACACTAACACAAGTGCGAAAAGTGGTTTTTCCACACTAATACAAGTGCAAAAGTGGTTTCCTGCACCAACACAAGTGCGAAAAGTGGTTTTTCAACACTAACACAAGTGTGAAAAGTGGTTTTTCCACACTAATACAAGTGCAAAAGTGGTTTCCTTCACCAACACAAGTGCGAAGTGGTTTTTCAACACTAACACAAGTGCGGAAAGTGGTTTTTCAACACTATCACAAGTGCAAAAAGTGTTTTTTCCACACTAATACAAGTGCAAAAGTGGTTTCCTGCACCAACACAAGTGCGAAAAGTGGTTTTTCAACACTAACACAAGTGCGAAAAGTGGTTTTTCAACACTAACACAAGTGCGAAAAGTGGTTTTTCAACACTAACACAAGTGCGAAAAGTGGTTTTTCCACACTAATACAAGTGCAAACGTGGTTTCCTGCACCAACAGTGCGAAAAGTGGTTTTTCAACACTATCACAAGTGCAAAAAGTGTTTTTTCCACACTAATACAAGTGCAAAAGTGGTTTACTGCACCAACACAAGTGCGAAAAGTGGTTTTTCAACACTAACACAAGTGCGAAAAGTGGTTTTTCAACACTATCACAAGTGCGAAAAGTGCTTTTTCCACACTAATACAAGTGCAAAAGTGGTTTCCTGCACCAACACAAGTGCGAAAAGTGGTTTTTCAACACTAACACAAGTGCGAAAAGTGGTTTTTCAACACTATCACAAGTGCGAAAAGTGCTTTTTCCACACTAATACAAGTGCAAAAGTGGTTTCCTGCACCAACACAAGTGCGAAAAGTGGTTTTTCAACACTATCACAAGTGCAAAAAGTGTTTTTTCCACACTAATACAAGTGCAAAAGTGGTTTCCTGCACCAACACAAGTGCGAAAAGTGGTTTTTCAACACTAACACAAGTGCGAAAAGTGGTTTTTCAACACTATCACAAGTGCGAAAAGTGCTTTTTCCACACTAATACAAGTGCAAAAGTGGTTTCCTGCACCAACACAAGTGCGAAAAGTGGTTTTTCAACACTAACACAAGTGCGAAAAGTGGTTTTTCAACACTAACACAAGTGCGAAATGTGTTTTTTCCACACTAATACAAGTGCAAAATTGGTTTCCTGCACCAACACAAGTGCGAAAAGTGGTTTTTCAACACAAACACAAGTGCGAAAAGTGGTTTTTCAACACTAACACAAGTGCGAAAAGTGGTTTTTCAACACTAACACAAGTGCGAAAAGTGCTTTTTCCACACTAATACAAGTGCAAAAGTGGTTTCCTGCACCAACACTAGTGCGAAAAGTGGTTTTTCAACACTAACACAAGTGCAAAAAGTGTTTTTTCCACACTAATACAAGTGCAAAAGTGGTTTCCTGCACCAACACAAGTGCGAAAAGTGGTTTTTCAACACTAACACAAGTGCGAAAAGTGGTTTTTCCACACTAATACAAGTGCATAAGTGGTTTCCTGCACCAACACAAGTGCGAAAAGTGGTTTTTCAACACTAACACAAGTGCGAAAAGTGGTTTTTCAACACTATCACAAGTGCAAAAAGTGTTTTTTCCACACTAATACAAGTGCAAAAGTGGTTTCCTGCACCAACACAAGTGCGAAAAGTGGTTTTTCAACACTAACACAAGTGCGAAAAGTGGTTTTTCAACACTAACACAAGTGCGAAAAGTGTTTTTTCCACACTAATACAAGTGCAAAAGTGGTCTCCTGCACCAACACAAGTGCGAAAAGTGTTTTTTCAACACTAACACAAGTGCGAAAAGTGGTTTTTCAACAATATCACAAGTGCAAAAAGTGTTTTTCCACACTAATACAAGTGCAAAAGTGGTTTCCTGCACCAACACGTGCGAAAAGTGGTTTTTCAACACTAACACAAGTGCGAAAAGTGGTTTTTCAACACTAACACAAGTGCAAAAAGTGGTTTTTCCACACTAATACAAGTGCAAAAGTGGTTTCCTGCACCAACACAAGTGCGAAAAGTGGTTTTTCAACACTAACACAAGTGCGAAAAGTGGTTTTTCAACACTAACACAAGTGCGAAAAGTGGTTTTTCCACACTAATACAAGTGCAAAAGTGGTTTCCTGCACCAACACAAGTGCGAAAAGTGGTTTTTCAACACTAACACAAGTGCGAAAAGTGGTTTTTCAACACTAACACAAGTGCGAAAAGTGGTTTTTCCACACTAATACAAGTGCAAAAGTGGTTTCCTGCACCAACACAAGTGCGAAAAGTGGTTTTTCAACACTAACACAAGTGCGAAAAGTGGTTTTTCAACACTAACACAAGTGCGAAAAGTGTTTTTTCCACACTAATACAAGTGCAAAAGTGGTTTCCTGCACCAACACAAGTGCGAAAAGTGGTTTTTCAACACTAACACAAGTGCGAAAAGTGGTTTTTCAACACTAACACAACTGCGAAAAGTGGTTTTTCAACATTAACACAAGTGCGCAAAGTGGTTTTTCCACACTAATACAAGTGCAAAAGTGGTTTCCTGTACCAACACAAGTGCGAAAAGTGGTTTTTCAACACTAACACAAGTGCGAAAAGTGGTTTTTCAACACTAACACAAGTGCGAAAAGTGGTTTTTCCACACTAATACAAGTGCAAAAGTGGTTTCCTGCACCAACACAAGTGCGAAAAGTGGTTTTTCAACACTAACACCAGTGCGAAAAGTGGTTTTTCAACACTAACACAAGTGCGAAGTGTTTTTTCCACACTAATACAAGTGCAAAAGTGGTTTCCTGCACCAACACAAGTGCGAAAAGTGGTTTTTCAACACTATCACAAGTGCAAAAAGTGTTTTTTCCACACTAATACAAGTGCAAAAGTGGTTTCCTGCACCAACATAAGTGCGAAAAGTGGTTTTTCAACACTAACACAAGTGCGAAAAGTGGTTTTTCAACACTAACACAAGTGCGAAAAGTGTTTTTTCCACACTATCACAAGTGCAAAAAGTGTTTTTTCAGCACTATCACAAGTGCAAAAAGTGTTTTTTCCACACTAATACAAGTGCAAAAGTGGTTTCCTGCACCAACACAAGTGCAAAAAGTGGTTTTTCAACACTAACACAAGTGCAAAAAGTGGTTTTTCAACACTAACCCAAGTGCGAAAAGTGGTTTTTCAACACTAACACAAGTGCGAAAAGTGGTTTTTCAACACTATCAAAAGTGCAAAAAGTGTTTTTCCCACACTAATACAAGTGCAAAAGTGGTTTCCTGCACCAACACAAGTGCGAAAAGTGGTTTTTCAACACTAACACAAGTGCGAAGTGGTTTTTCAACACTAACACAAGTGCGAAAAGTGGTTTTTCAACACTAACACAAGTGCGAAAAGTGGTTTTTCAACACTATCACAAGTGCAAAAAGTGTTTTCCCCACACTAATACAAGTGCAAAAGTGGTTTCCTGCACCAACATAAGTGCGAAAAATGGTTTTTCAACACTAACACAAGTGGGAAAAGTGGTTTTTCAACACTAACACAAGTGCGAAAAGTGTTTTTTCCACACTAATACAAGTGCAAAAGTGGTTTCCTGCACCAACACAAGTGCGAAAAGTGGTTTTTCAACACTAACACAAGTGCAAAAAGTGGTTTTTCAACATTAACACAAGTGCGAAAAGTGGTTTTCCAACAATAACACAAGTGCGAAAAGTGGTTTTTCAACACTAACACAAGTGCGAAAAGTGTTTTTTCCACACTAATACAAGTGCAAAAGTGGTTTCCTGCACCAACACAAGTGCGAAAAGTGGTTTTTCAACACTAACACAAGTGCGAAAAGTGGTTTTTCAACACTAACACAAGTGCGAAAAGTGGTTTTTCCACACTAATACAAGTGCAAAAGTGGTTTCCTGCACCAACACAAGTGCGAAAAGTGGTTTTTCAACACTAACACAAGTGCAAAAAGTGGTTTTTCAACACTATCACAAGTGCAAAAAGTGTTTTTTCCACACTAATACAAGTGCAAAAGTGGTTTCCTGCACCAACACAAGTGCGAAAAGTGGTTTTTCAACACTAACACAAGTGCGAAAAGTGGTTTTTCAACACTAACACAAGTGCGAAAAGTGGTTTTTCAACACTAACACAAGTGTGAAAAGTGGTTTTTCCACACTAATACAAGTGCAAAAGTGGTTTCCTGCACCAACACAAGTGCGAAAAGTGGTTTTTCAACACTAACACAAGTGTGAAAAGTGGTTTTTCCACACTAATACAAGTGCAAAAGTGGTTTCCTGCACCAACACAAGTGCGAAAAGTGGTTTTTCAACACTAACACAAGTGCGAAAAGTGGTTTTTCAACACTAACACAAGTGCGAAAAGTGGTTTTTCAACACTAACACAAGTGCGAAAAGTGGTTTTTCCACACTAATACAAGTGCAAAAGTGGTTTCCTGCACCAACACAAGTGCGAAAAGTGGTTTTTCAACACTAACACAAGTGCGAAAAGTGGTTTTTCCACACTAATACAAATGCAAAAGTGGTTTCCTTCACCAACACAAGTGCGAAAAGTGGTTTTTCAACACTAACACAAGTGCGAAAAGTGGTTTTTCAACACTATCACAAGTGCAAAAAGTGTTTTTGCCACACTAATACAAGTGCAAAAGTGGTTTCCTGCACCAACACAAGTGCGAAAAGTGGTTTTTCAACACTAACACAAGTGCGAAAAGTGGTTTTTCAACACTAACACAAGTGCGAAAAGTGGTTTTTCAACACTAACACAAGTGCGAAAAGTGGTTTTTCCACACTAATACAAGTGCAAACGTGGTTTCCTGCACCAACACAAGTGCGAAAAGTGGTTTTTTAACACTAACACAAGTGCGAAAAGTGGTTTTTCAACACTATCACAAGTGCAAAAAGTGTTTTTTCCACACTAATACAAGTGCAAAAGTGGTTTCCTGCACCAACACAAGTGCAAAAAGTGGTTTTTCAACACTAACACAAGTGCGAAAAGTGGTTTTTCAACACTAACCCAAGTGCGAAAAGTGGTTTTTCAACACTAACACAAGTGCGAAAAGTGGTTTTTCAACACTATCACAAGTGCAAAAAGTGTTTTTCCCACACTAATACAAGTGCAAAAGTGGTTTCCTGCACCAACACAAGTGCGAAAAGTGGTTTTTCAACACTAACACAAGTGCGAAAAGTGGTTTTTCAACAATAACACAAGTGGGAAAAGTGGTTTTTCAACACTAATACAAGTGCAAAAGTGGTTTCCTGCACCAACACAAGTGCGAAAAGTGGTTTTTCAACACTAACACAAGTGCAAAAAGTGGTTTTTCAACACTAACACAAGTGCGAAAAGTGGTTTTTCAACACTAACACAAGTGCGAAAAGTGGTTTTTCAACACTAACAGAAGTGCGAAAAGTGGTTTTTCCACACTAATACAAGTGCAAAAGTGGTTTCCTGCACCAACACAAGTGCGAAAAGTGGTTTTTCAACACTAACACAAGTGCGAAAAGTGGTTTTTCAACACTATCACAAGTGCAAAAAGTGTTTTTTCCACACTAATACAAGTGCAAAAGTGGTTTCCTGCACCAACATAAGTGCGAAAAGTGGTTTTTCAACACTAACACAAGTGCGAAAAGTGGTTTTTCAACACTAACACAAGTGCGAAAAGTGTTTTTTCCACACTATCACAAGTGCGAAAAGTGGTTTTTCAACACTAACACAAGTGCGAAATGTGTTTTTTCCACACTAATACAAGTGCAAAATTGGTTTCCTGCACCAACACAAGTGCGAAAAGTGGTTTTTCAACACAAACACAAGTGCGAAAAGTGGTTTTTCAACACTAACACAAGTGCGAAAAGTGGTTTTTCAACACTAACACAAGTGCGAAAAGTGCTTTTTCCACACTAATACAAGTGCAAAAGTGGTTTCCTGCACCAACACTAGTGCGAAAAGTGGTTTTTCAACACTAACACAAGTGCAAAAAGTGTTTTTTCCACACTAATACAAGTGCAAAAGTGGTTTCCTGCACCAACACAAGTGCGAAAAGTGGTTTTTCAACACTAACACAAGTGCGAAAAGTGGTTTTTCCACACTAATACAAGTGCATAAGTGGTTTCCTGCACCAACACAAGTGCGAAAAGTGGTTTTTCAACACTAACACAAGTGCGAAAAGTGGTTTTTCAACACTATCACAAGTGCAAAAAGTGTTTTTTCCACACTAATACAAGTGCAAAAGTGGTTTCCTGCACCAACACAAGTGCGAAAAGTGGTTTTTCAACACTAACACAAGTGCGAAAAGTGGTTTTTCAACACTAACACAAGTGCGAAAAGTGTTTTTTCCACACTAATACAAGTGCAAAAGTGGTCTCCTGCACCAACACAAGTGCGAAAAGTGTTTTTTCAACACTAACACAAGTGCGAAAAGTGGTTTTTCAACAATATCACAAGTGCAAAAAGTGTTTTTCCACACTAATACAAGTGCAAAAGTGGTTTCCTGCACCAACACGTGCGAAAAGTGGTTTTTCAACACTAACACAAGTGCGAAAAGTGGTTTTTCAACACTAACACAAGTGCAAAAAGTGGTTTTTCCACACTAATACAAGTGCAAAAGTGGTTTCCTGCACCAACACAAGTGCGAAAAGTGGTTTTTCAACACTAACACAAGTGCGAAAAGTGGTTTTTCAACACTAACACAAGTGCGAAAAGTGGTTTTTCCACACTAATACAAGTGCAAAAGTGGTTTCCTGCACCAACACAAGTGCGAAAAGTGGTTTTTCAACACTAACACAAGTGCGAAAAGTGGTTTTTCAACACTAACACAAGTGCGAAAAGTGGTTTTTCCACACTAATACAAGTGCAAAAGTGGTTTCCTGCACCAACACAAGTGCGAAAAGTGGTTTTTCAACACTAACACAAGTGCGAAAAGTGGTTTTTCAACACTAACACAAGTGCGAAAAGTGTTTTTTCCACACTAATACAAGTGCAAAAGTGGTTTCCTGCACCAACACAAGTGCGAAAAGTGGTTTTTCAACACTAACACAAGTGCGAAAAGTGGTTTTTCAACACTAACACAACTGCGAAAAGTGGTTTTTCAACATTAACACAAGTGCGCAAAGTGGTTTTTCTACACTAATACAAGTGCAAAAGTGGTTTCCTGTACCAACACAAGTGCGAAAAGTGGTTTTTCAACACTAACACAAGTGCGAAAAGTGGTTTTTCAACACTAACACAAGTGCGAAAAGTGGTTTTTCCACACTAATACAAGTGCAAAAGTGGTTTCCTGCACCAACACAAGTGCGAAAAGTGGTTTTTCAACACTAACACCAGTGCGAAAAGTGGTTTTTCAACACTAACACAAGTGCGAAGTGTTTTTTCCACACTAATACAAGTGCAAAAGTGGTTTCCTGCACCAACACAAGTGCGAAAAGTGGTTTTTCAACACTATCACAAGTGCAAAAAGTGTTTTTTCCACACTAATACAAGTGCAAAAGTGGTTTCCTGCACCAACATAAGTGCGAAAAGTGGTTTTTCAACACTAACACAAGTGCGAAAAGTGGTTTTTCAACACTAACACAAGTGCGAAAAGTGTTTTTTCCACACTATCACAAGTGCAAAAAGTGTTTTTTCAGCACTATCACAAGTGCAAAAAGTGTTTTTTCCACACTAATACAAGTGCAAAAGTGGTTTCCTGCACCAACACAAGTGCAAAAAGTGGTTTTTCAACACTAACACAAGTGCAAAAAGTGGTTTTTCAACACTAACCCAAGTGCGAAAAGTGGTTTTTCAACACTAACACAAGTGCGAAAAGTGGTTTTTCAACACTATCAAAAGTGCAAAAAGTGTTTTTCCAACACTAATACAAGTGCAAAAGTGGTTTCCTGCACCAACACAAGTGCGAAAAGTGGTTTTTCAACACTAACACAAGTGCGAAGTGGTTTTTCAACACTAACACAAGTGCGAAAAGTGGTTTTTCAACACTAACACAAGTGCGAAAAGTGGTTTTTCAACACTATCACAAGTGCAAAAAGTGTTTTTCCCACACTAATACAAGTGCAAAAGTGGTTTCCTGCACCAACATAAGTGCGAAAAATGGTTTTTCAACACTAACACAAGTGGGAAAAGTGGTTTTTCAACACTAACACAAGTGCGAAAAGTGTTTTTTCCACACTAATACAAGTGCAAAAGTGGTTTCCTGCACCAACACAAGTGCGAAAAGTGGTTTTTCAACACTAACACAAGTGCAAAAAGTGGTTTTTCAACATTAACACAAGTGCGAAAAGTGGTTTTCCAACAATAACACAAGTGCGAAAAGTGGTTTTTCAACACTAACACAAGTGCGAAAAGTGTTTTTTCCACACTAATACAAGTGCAAAAGTGGTTTCCTGCACCAACACAAGTGCGAAAAGTGGTTTTTCAACACTAACACAAGTGCGAAAAGTGGTTTTTCAACACTAACACAAGTGCGAAAAGTGGTTTTTCCACACTAATACAAGTGCAAAAGTGGTTTCCTGCACCAACACAAGTGCGAAAAGTGGTTTTTCAACACTAACACAAGTGCGAAAAGTGGTTTTTCAACACTATCACAAGTGCAAAAAGTGTTTTTTCCACACTAATACAAGTGCAAAAGTGGTTTCCTGCACCAACACAAGTGCGAAAAGTGGTTTTTCAACACTAACACAAGTGCGAAAAGTGGTTTTTCAACACTAACACAAGTGCGAAAAGTGGTTTTTCAACACTAACACAAGTGTGAAAAGTGGTTTTTCCACACTAATACAAGTGCAAAAGTGGTTTCCTGCACCAACACAAGTGCGAAAAGTGGTTTTTCAACACTAACACAAGTGTGAAAAGTGGTTTTTCCACACTAATACAAGTGCAAAAGTGGTTTCCTGCACCAACACAAGTGCGAAAAGTGGTTTTTCAACACTAACACAAGTGCGAAAAGTGGTTTTTCAACACTAACACAAGTGCGAAAAGTGGTTTTTCAACACTAACACAAGTGCGAAAAGTGGTTTTTCCACACTAATACAAGTGCAAAAGTGGTTTCCTGCACCAACACAAGTGCGAAAAGTGGTTTTTCAACACTAACACAAGTGCGAAAAGTGGTTTTTCCACACTAATACAAATGCAAAAGTGGTTTCCTTCACCAACACAAGTGCGAAAAGTGGTTTTTCAACACTAACACAAGTGCGAAAAGTGGTTTTTCAACACTATCACAAGTGCAAAAAGTGTTTTTGCCACACTAATACAAGTGCAAAAGTGGTTTCCTGCACCAACACAAGTGCGAAAAGTGGTTTTTCAACACTAACACAAGTGCGAAAAGTGGTTTTTCAACACTAACACAAGTGCGAAAAGTGGTTTTTCAACACTAACACAAGTGCGAAAAGTGGTTTTTCCACACTAATACAAGTGCAAAAGTGGTTTCCTGCACCAACACAAGTGCGAAAAGTGGTTTTTCAACACTAACACAAGTGCGAAAAGTGGTTTTTCAACACTATCACAAGTGCAAAAAGTGTTTTTTCCACACTAATACAAGTGCAAAAGTGGTTTCCTGCACCAACATAAGTGCGAAAAGTGGTTTTTCAACACTAACACAAGTGCGAAAAGTGGTTTTTCAACACTAACACAAGTGCGAAAAGTGTTTTTTCCACACTATCACAAGTGCGAAAAGTGGTTTTTCAACACTAACACAAGTGCGAAATGTGTTTTTTCCACACTAATACAAGTGCAAAATTGGTTTCCTGCACCAACACAAGTGCGAAAAGTGGTTTTTCAACACAAACACAAGTGCGAAAAGTGGTTTTTCAACACTAACACAAGTGCGAAAAGTGGTTTTTCAACACTAACACAAGTGCGAAAAGTGCTTTTTCCACACTAATACAAGTGCAAAAGTGGTTTCCTGCACCAACACTAGTGCGAAAAGTGGTTTTTCAACACTAACACAAGTGCAAAAAGTGTTTTTTCCACACTAATACAAGTGCAAAAGTGGTTTCCTGCACCAACACAAGTGCGAAAAGTGGTTTTTCAACACTAACACAAGTGCGAAAAGTGGTTTTTCCACACTAATACAAGTGCATAAGTGGTTTCCTGCACCAACACAAGTGCGAAAAGTGGTTTTTCAACACTAACACAAGTGCGAAAAGTGGTTTTTCAACACTATCACAAGTGCAAAAAGTGTTTTTTCCACACTAATACAAGTGCAAAAGTGGTTTCCTGCACCAACACAAGTGCGAAAAGTGGTTTTTCAACACTAACACAAGTGCGAAAAGTGGTTTTTCAACACTAACACAAGTGCGAAAAGTGTTTTTTCCACACTAATACAAGTGCAAAAGTGGTCTCCTGCACCAACACAAGTGCGAAAAGTGTTTTTTCAACACTAACACAAGTGCGAAAAGTGGTTTTTCAACAATATCACAAGTGCAAAAAGTGTTTTTCCACACTAATACAAGTGCAAAAGTGGTTTCCTGCACCAACACGTGCGAAAAGTGGTTTTTCAACACTAACACAAGTGCGAAAAGTGGTTTTTCAACACTAACACAAGTGCAAAAAGTGGTTTTTCCACACTAATACAAGTGCAAAAGTGGTTTCCTGCACCAACACAAGTGCGAAAAGTGGTTTTTCAACACTAACACAAGTGCGAAAAGTGGTTTTTCAACACTAACACAAGTGCGAAAAGTGGTTTTTCCACACTAATACAAGTGCAAAAGTGGTTTCCTGCACCAACACAAGTGCGAAAAGTGGTTTTTCAACACTAACACAAGTGCGAAAAGTGGTTTTTCAACACTAACACAAGTGCGAAAAGTGGTTTTTCCACACTAATACAAGTGCAAAAGTGGTTTCCTGCACCAACACAAGTGCGAAAAGTGGTTTTTCAACACTAACACAAGTGCGAAAAGTGGTTTTTCAACACTAACACAAGTGCGAAAAGTGTTTTTTCCACACTAATACAAGTGCAAAAGTGGTTTCCTGCACCAACACAAGTGCGAAAAGTGGTTTTTCAACACTAACACAAGTGCGAAAAGTGGTTTTTCAACACTAACACAACTGCGAAAAGTGGTTTTTCAACATTAACACAAGTGCGCAAAGTGGTTTTTCCACACTAATACAAGTGCAAAAGTGGTTTCCTGTACCAACACAAGTGCGAAAAGTGGTTTTTCAACACTAACACAAGTGCGAAAAGTGGTTTTTCAACACTAACACAAGTGCGAAAAGTGGTTTTTCCACACTAATACAAGTGCAAAAGTGGTTTCCTGCACCAACACAAGTGCGAAAAGTGGTTTTTCAACACTAACACCAGTGCGAAAAGTGGTTTTTCAACACTAACACAAGTGCGAAGTGTTTTTTCCACACTAACACAAGTGCAAAAGTGGTTTCCTGCACCAACACAAGTGCGAAAAGTGGTTTTTCAACACTATCACAAGTGCAAAAAGTGTTTTTTCCACACTAATACAAGTGCAAAAGTGGTTTCCTGCACCAACATAAGTGCGAAAAGTGGTTTTTCAACACTAACACAAGTGCGAAAAGTGGTTTTTCAACACTAACACAAGTGCGAAAAGTGTTTTTTCCACACTATCACAAGTGCAAAAAGTGTTTTTTCAGCACTATCACAAGTGCAAAAAGTGTTTTTTCCACACTAATACAAGTGCAAAAGTGGTTTCCTGCACCAACACAAGTGCAAAAAGTGGTTTTTCAACACTAACACAAGTGCAAAAAGTGGTTTTTCAACACTAACCCAAGTGCGAAAAGTGGTTTTTCAACACTAACACAAGTGCGAAAAGTGGTTTTTCAACACTATCAAAAGTGCAAAAAGTGTTTTTCCCACACTAATACAAGTGCAAAAGTGGTTTCCTGCACCAACACAAGTGCGAAAAGTGGTTTTTCAACACTAACACAAGTGCGAAGTGGTTTTTCAACACTAACACAAGTGCGAAAAGTGGTTTTTCAACACTAACACAAGTGCGAAAAGTGGTTTTTCAACACTATCACAAGTGCAAAAAGTGTTTTTCCCACACTAATACAAGTGCAAAAGTGGTTTCCTGCACCAACATAAGTGCGAAAAATGGTTTTTCAACACTAACACAAGTGGGAAAAGTGGTTTTTCAACACTAACACAAGTGCGAAAAGTGTTTTTTCCACACTAATACAAGTGCAAAAGTGGTTTCCTGCACCAACACAAGTGCGAAAAGTGGTTTTTCAACACTAACACAAGTGCAAAAAGTGGTTTTTCAACATTAACACAAGTGCGAAAAGTGGTTTTCCAACAATAACACAAGTGCGAAAAGTGGTTTTTCAACACTAACACAAGTGCGAAAAGTGTTTTTTCCACACTAATACAAGTGCAAAAGTGGTTTCCTGCACCAACACAAGTGCGAAAAGTGGTTTTTCAACACTAACACAAGTGCGAAAAGTGGTTTTTCAACACTAACACAAGTGCGAAAAGTGGTTTTTCCACACTAATACAAGTGCAAAAGTGGTTTCCTGCACCAACACAAGTGCGAAAAGTGGTTTTTCAACACTAACACAAGTGCGAAAAGTGGTTTTTCAACACTATCACAAGTGCAAAAAGTGTTTTTTCCACACTAATACAAGTGCAAAAGTGGTTTCCTGCACCAACACAAGTGCGAAAAGTGGTTTTTCAACACTAACACAAGTGCGAAAAGTGGTTTTTCAACACTAACACAAGTGCGAAAAGTGGTTTTTCAACACTAACACAAGTGTGAAAAGTGGTTTTTCCACACTAATACAAGTGCAAAAGTGGTTTCCTGCACCAACACAAGTGCGAAAAGTGGTTTTTCAACACTAACACAAGTGTGAAAAGTGGTTTTTCCACACTAATACAAGTGCAAAAGTGGTTTCCTGCACCAACACAAGTGCGAAAAGTGGTTTTTCAACACTAACACAAGTGCGAAAAGTGGTTTTTCAACACTAACACAAGTGCGAAAAGTGGTTTTTCAACACTAACACAAGTGCGAAAAGTGGTTTTTCCACACTAATACAAGTGCAAAAGTGGTTTCCTGCACCAACACAAGTGCGAAAAGTGGTTTTTCAACACTAACACAAGTGCGAAAAGTGGTTTTTCCACACTAATACAAATGCAAAAGTGGTTTCCTTCACCAACACAAGTGCGAAAAGTGGTTTTTCAACACTAACACAAGTGCGAAAAGTGGTTTTTCAACACTATCACAAGTGCAAAAAGTGTTTTTGCCACACTAATACAAGTGCAAAAGTGGTTTCCTGCACCAACACAAGTGCGAAAAGTGGTTTTTCAACACTAACACAAGTGCGAAAAGTGGTTTTTCAACACTAACACAAGTGCGAAAAGTGGTTTTTCAACACTAACACAAGTGCGAAAAGTGGTTTTTCCACACTAATACAAGTGCAAACGTGGTTTCCTGCACCAACACAAGTGCGAAAAGTGGTTTTTTAACACTAACACAAGTGCGAAAAGTGGTTTTTCAACACTATCACAAGTGCAAAAAGTGTTTTTTCCACACTAATACAAGTGCAAAAGTGGTTTCCTGCACCAACACAAGTGCAAAAAGTGGTTTTTCAACACTAACACAAGTGCGAAAAGTGGTTTTTCAACACTAACCCAAGTGCGAAAAGTGGTTTTTCAACACTAACACAAGTGCGAAAAGTGGTTTTTCAACACTATCACAAGTGCAAAAGTGGTTTCCTGCACCAACACAAGTGCGAAAAGTGGTTTTTCAACACTAACACAAGTGTGAAAAGTGGTTTTTCCACACTAATACAAGTGCAAAAGTGGTTTCCTGCACCAACACAAGTGCGAAAAGTGGTTTTTCAACACTAACACAAGTGCGAAAAGTGGTTTTTCAACACTAACACAAGTGCGAAAAGTGGTTTTTCAACACTAACACAAGTGCGAAAAGTGGTTTTTCCACACTAATACAAGTGCAAAAGTGGTTTCCTGCACCAACACAAGTGCGAAAAGTGGTTTTTCAACACTAACACAAGTGCGAAAAGTGGTTTTTCCACACTAATACAAATGCAAAAGTGGTTTCCTTCACCAACACAAGTGCGAAAAGTGGTTTTTCAACACTAACACAAGTGCGAAAAGTGGTTTTTCAACACTATCACAAGTGCAAAAAGTGTTTTTGCCACACTAATACAAGTGCAAAAGTGGTTTCCTGCACCAACACAAGTGCGAAAAGTGGTTTTTCAACACTAACACAAGTGCGAAAAGTGGTTTTTCAACACTAACACAAGTGCGAAAAGTGGTTTTTCAACACTAACACAAGTGCGAAAAGTGGTTTTTCCACACTAATACAAGTGCAAACGTGGTTTCCTGCACCAACACAAGTGCGAAAAGTGGTTTTTTAACACTAACACAAGTGCGAAAAGTGGTTTTTCAACACTATCACAAGTGCAAAAAGTGTTTTTTCCACACTAATACAAGTGCAAAAGTGGTTTCCTGCACCAACACAAGTGCAAAAAGTGGTTTTTCAACACTAACACAAGTGCGAAAAGTGGTTTTTCAACACTAACCCAAGTGCGAAAAGTGGTTTTTCAACACTAACACAAGTGCGAAAAGTGGTTTTTCAACACTAACACAAGTGCGAAAAGTGGTTTTTCAACAATAACACAAGTGGGAAAAGTGGTTTTTCAACACTAATACAAGTGCAAAAGTGGTTTCCTGCACCAACACAAGTGTGAAAAGTGGTTTTTCAACACTAACACAAGTGCAAAAAGTGGTTTTTCAACACTAACACAAGTGCGAAAAGTGGTTTTTCAACACTAACACAAGTGCGAAAAGTGGTTTTTCAACACTAACAGAAGTGCGAAAAGTGGTTTTTCCACACTAATACAAGTGCAAAAGTGGTTTCCTGCACCAACACAAGTGCGAAAAGTGGTTTTTCAACACTAACACAAGTGCGAAAAGTGGTTTTTCAACACTATCACAAGTGCAAAAAGTGTTTTTTCCACACTAATACAAGTGCAAAAGTGGTTTCCTGCACCAACATAAGTGCGAAAAGTGGTTTTTCAACACTAACACAAGTGCGAAAAGTGGTTTTTCAACACTAACACAAGTGCGAAAAGTGTTTTTTCCACACTATCACAAGTGCAAAAAGTGTTTTTTCAGCACTATCACAAGTGCAAAAAGTGTTTTTTCCACACTAATACAAGTGCAAAAGTGGTTTCCTGCACCAACACAAGTGCAAAAAGTGGTTTTTCAACACTAACACAAGTGCAAAAAGTGGTTTTTCAACACTAACCCAAGTGCGAAAAGTGGTTTTTCAACACTAACACAAGTGCGAAAAGTGGTTTTTCAACACTATCAAAAGTGCAAAAAGTGTTTTTCCCACACTAATACAAGTGCAAAAGTGGTTTCCTGCACCAACACAAGTGCGAAAAGTGGTTTTTCAACACTAACACAAGTGCGAAGTGGTTTTTCAACACTAACACAAGTGCGAAAAGTGGTTTTTCAACACTAACACAAGTGCGAAAAGTGGTTTTTCAACACTATCACAAGTGCAAAAAGTGTTTTTCCCACACTAATACAAGTGCAAAAGTGGTTTCCTGCACCAACATAAGTGCGAAAAATGGTTTTTCAACACTAACACAAGTGGGAAAAGTGGTTTTTCAACACTAACACAAGTGCGAAAAGTGTTTTTTCCACACTAATACAAGTGCAAAAGTGGTTTCCTGCACCAACACAAGTGCGAAAAGTGGTTTTTCAACACTAACACAAGTGCAAAATGTGGTTTTTCAACATTAACACAAGTGCGAAAAGTGGTTTTCCAACAATAACACAAGTGCGAAAAGTGGTTTTTCAACACTAACACAAGTGCGAAAAGTGTTTTTTCCACACTAATACAAGTGCAAAAGTGGTTTCCTGCACCAACACAAGTGCGAAAAGTGGTTTTTCAACACTAACACAAGTGCGAAAAGTGGTTTTTCAACACTAACACAAGTGCGAAAAGTGGTTTTTCCACACTAATACAAGTGCAAAAGTGGTTTCCTGCACCAACACAAGTGCGAAAAGTGGTTTTTCAACACTAACACAAGTGCGAAAAGTGGTTTTTCAACACTATCACAAGTGCAAAAAGTGTTTTTTCCACACTAATACAAGTGCAAAAGTGGTTTCCTGCACCAACACAAGTGCGAAAAGTGGTTTTTCAACACTAACACAAGTGCGAAAAGTGGTTTTTCAACACTAACACAAGTGCGAAAAGTGGTTTTTCAACACTAACACAAGTGCGAAAAGTGGTTTTTCCACACTAATACAAGTGCAAAAGTGGTTTCCTGCACCAACACAAGTGCGAAAAGTGGTTTTTCAACACTAACACAAGTGCGAAAAGTGGTTTTTCAACACTATCACAAGTGCAAAAAGTGTTTTTTCCACACTAATACAAGTGCAAAAGTGGTTTCCTGCACCAACACAAGTGCGAAAAGTGGTTTTTCAACACTAACACAAGTGCGAAAAGTGGTTTTTCAACACTAACACAAGTGCGAAAAGTGTTTTTTCCACACTAATACAAGTGCAAAAGTGGTCTCCTGCACCAACACAAGTGCGAAAAGTGTTTTTTCAACACTAACACAAGTGCGAAAAGTGGTTTTTCAACAATATCACAAGTGCAAAAAGTGTTTTTCCACACTAATACAAGTGCAAAAGTGGTTTCCTGCACCAACACGTGCGAAAAGTGGTTTTTCAACACTAACACAAGTGCGAAAAGTGGTTTTTCAACACTAACACAAGTGCAAAAAGTGGTTTTTCCACACTAATACAAGTGCAAAAGTGGTTTCCTGCACCAACACAAGTGCGAAAAGTGGTTTTTCAACACTAACACAAGTGCGAAAAGTGGTTTTTCAACACTAACACAAGTGCGAAAAGTGGTTTTTCCACACTAATACAAGTGCAAAAGTGGTTTCCTGCACCAACACAAGTGCGAAAAGTGGTTTTTCAACACTAACACAAGTGCGAAAAGTGGTTTTTCAACACTAACACAAGTGCGAAAAGTGGTTTTTCCACACTAATACAAGTGCAAAAGTGGTTTCCTGCACCAACACAAGTGCGAAAAGTGGTTTTTCAACACTAACACAAGTGCGAAAAGTGGTTTTTCAACACTAACACAAGTGCGAAAAGTGTTTTTTCCACACTAATACAAGTGCAAAAGTGGTTTCCTGCACCAACACAAGTGCGAAAAGTGGTTTTTCAACACTAACACAAGTGCGAAAAGTGGTTTTTCAACACTAACACAAGTGCGAAAAGTGGTTTTTCAACATTAACACAAGTGCGCAAAGTGGTTTTTCCACACTAATACAAGTGCAAAAGTGGTTTCCTGTACCAACACAAGTGCGAAAAGTGGTTTTTCAACACTAACACAAGTGCGAAAAGTGGTTTTTCAACACTAACACAAGTGCGAAAAGTGGTTTTTCCACACTAATACAAGTGCAAAAGTGGTTTCCTGCACCAACACAAGTGCGAAAAGTGGTTTTTCAACACTAACACCAGTGCGAAAAGTGGTTTTTCAACACTAACACAAGTGCGAAGTGTTTTTTCCACACTAATACAAGTGCAAAAGTGGTTTCCTGCACCAACACAAGTGCGAAAAGTGGTTTTTCAACACTATCACAAGTGCAAAAAGTGTTTTTTCCACACTAATACAAGTGCAAAAGTGGTTTCCTGCACCAACATAAGTGCGAAAAGTGGTTTTTCAACACTAACACAAGTGCGAAAAGTGGTTTTTCAACACTAACACAAGTGCGAAAAGTGTTTTTTCCACACTATCACAAGTGCAAAAAGTGTTTTTTCAGCACTATCACAAGTGCAAAAAGTGTTTTTTCCACACTAATACAAGTGCAAAAGTGGTTTCCTGCACCAACACAAGTGCAAAAAGTGGTTTTTCAACACTAACACAAGTGCAAAAAGTGGTTTTTCAACACTAACCCAAGTGCGAAAAGTGGTTTTTCAACACTAACACAAGTGCGAAAAGTGGTTTTTCAACACTATCAAAAGTGCAAAAAGTGTTTTTCCCACACTAATACAAGTGCAAAAGTGGTTTCCTGCACCAACACAAGTGCGAAAAGTGGTTTTTCAACACTAACACAAGTGCAAAAAGTGGTTTTTCAACATTAACACAAGTGCGAAAAGTGGTTTTCCAACAATAACACAAGTGCGAAAAGTGGTTTTTCAACACTAACACAAGTGCGAAAAGTGTTTTTTCCACACTAATACAAGTGCAAAAGTGGTTTCCTGCACCAACACAAGTGCGAAAAGTGGTTTTTCAACACTAACACAAGTGCGAAAAGTGGTTTTTCAACACTAACACAAGTGCGAAAAGTGGTTTTTCCACACTAATACAAGTGCAAAAGTGGTTTCCTGCACCAACACAAGTGCGAAAAGTGGTTTTTCAACACTAACACAAGTGCGAAAAGTGGTTTTTCAACACTATCACAAGTGCAAAAAGTGTTTTTTCCACACTAATACAAGTGCAAAAGTGGTTTCCTGCACCAACACAAGTGCGAAAAGTGGTTTTTCAACACTAACACAAGTGCGAAAAGTGGTTTTTCAACACTAACACAAGTGCGAAAAGTGTTTTTTCCACACTAATACAAGTGCAAAAGTGGTCTCCTGCACCAACACAAGTGCGAAAAGTGTTTTTTCAACACTAACACAAGTGCGAAAAGTGGTTTTTCAACACTAACACAAGTGCGAAAAGTGGTTTTTCAACACTATCACAAGTGCAAAAAGTGTTTTTCCCACACTAATACAAGTGCAAAAGTGGTTTCCTGCACCAACATAAGTGCGAAAAATGGTTTTTCAACACTAACACAAGTGGGAAAAGTGGTTTTTCAACACTAACACAAGTGCGAAAAGTGTTTTTTCCACACTAATACAAGTGCAAAAGTGGTTTCCTGCACCAACACAAGTGCGAAAAGTGGTTTTTCAACACTAACACAAGTGCAAAAAGTGGTTTTTCAACATTAACACAAGTGCGAAAAGTGGTTTTCCAACAATAACACAAGTGCGAAAAGTGGTTTTTCAACACTAACACAAGTGCGAAAAGTGTTTTTTCCACACTAATACAAGTGCAAAAGTGGTTTCCTGCACCAACACAAGTGCGAAAAGTGGTTTTTCAACACTAACACAAGTGCGAAAAGTGGTTTTTCAACACTAACACAAGTGCGAAAAGTGGTTTTTCCACACTAATACAAGTGCAAAAGTGGTTTCCTGCACCAACACAAGTGCGAAAAGTGGTTTTTCAACACTAACACAAGTGCGAAAAGTGGTTTTTCAACACTATCACAAGTGCAAAAAGTGTTTTTTCCACACTAATACAAGTGCAAAAGTGGTTTCCTGCACCAACACAAGTGCGAAAAGTGGTTTTTCAACACTAACACAAGTGCGAAAAGTGGTTTTTCAACACTAACACAAGTGCGAAAAGTGGTTTTTCAACACTAACACAAGTGTGAAAAGTGGTTTTTCCACACTAATACAAGTGCAAAAGTGGTTTCCTGCACCAACACAAGTGCGAAAAGTGGTTTTTCAACACTAACACAAGTGTGAAAAGTGGTTTTTCCACACTAATACAAGTGCAAAAGTGGTTTCCTGCACCAACACAAGTGCGAAAAGTGGTTTTTCAACACTAACACAAGTGCGAAAAGTGGTTTTTCAACACTAACACAAGTGCGAAAAGTGGTTTTTCAACACTAACACAAGTGCGAAAAGTGGTTTTTCCACACTAATACAAGTGCAAAAGTGGTTTCCTGCACCAACACAAGTGCGAAAAGTGGTTTTTCAACACTAACACAAGTGCGAAAAGTGGTTTTTCCACACTAATACAAATGCAAAAGTGGTTTCCTTCACCAACACAAGTGCGAAAAGTGGTTTTTCAACACTAACACAAGTGCGAAAAGTGGTTTTTCAACACTATCACAAGTGCAAAAAGTGTTTTTGCCACACTAATACAAGTGCAAAAGTGGTTTCCTGCACCAACACAAGTGCGAAAAGTGGTTTTTCAACACTAACACAAGTGCGAAAAGTGGTTTTTCAACACTAACACAAGTGCGAAAAGTGGTTTTTCAACACTAACACAAGTGCGAAAAGTGGTTTTTCCACACTAATACAAGTGCAAACGTGGTTTCCTGCACCAACACAAGTGCGAAAAGTGGTTTTTTAACACTAACACAAGTGCGAAAAGTGGTTTTTCAACACTATCACAAGTGCAAAAAGTGTTTTTTCCACACTAATACAAGTGCAAAAGTGGTTTCCTGCACCAACACAAGTGCAAAAAGTGGTTTTTCAACACTAACACAAGTGCGAAAAGTGGTTTTTCAACACTAACCCAAGTGCGAAAAGTGGTTTTTCAACACTAACACAAGTGCGAAAAGTGGTTTTTCAACACTATCACAAGTGCAAAAGTGGTTTCCTGCACCAACACAAGTGCGAAAAGTGGTTTTTCAACACTAACACAAGTGTGAAAAGTGGTTTTTCCACACTAATACAAGTGCAAAAGTGGTTTCCTGCACCAACACAAGTGCGAAAAGTGGTTTTTCAACACTAACACAAGTGCGAAAAGTGGTTTTTCAACACTAACACAAGTGCGAAAAGTGGTTTTTCAACACTAACACAAGTGCGAAAAGTGGTTTTTCCACACTAATACAAGTGCAAAAGTGGTTTCCTGCACCAACACAAGTGCGAAAAGTGGTTTTTCAACACTAACACAAGTGCGAAAAGTGGTTTTTCCACACTAATACAAATGCAAAAGTGGTTTCCTTCACCAACACAAGTGCGAAAAGTGGTTTTTCAACACTAACACAAGTGCGAAAAGTGGTTTTTCAACACTATCACAAGTGCAAAAAGTGTTTTTGCCACACTAATACAAGTGCAAAAGTGGTTTCCTGCACCAACACAAGTGCGAAAAGTGGTTTTTCAACACTAACACAAGTGCGAAAAGTGGTTTTTCAACACTAACACAAGTGCGAAAAGTGGTTTTTCAACACTAACACAAGTGCGAAAAGTGGTTTTTCCACACTAATACAAGTGCAAACGTGGTTTCCTGCACCAACACAAGTGCGAAAAGTGGTTTTTTAACACTAACACAAGTGCGAAAAGTGGTTTTTCAACACTATCACAAGTGCAAAAAGTGTTTTTTCCACACTAATACAAGTGCAAAAGTGGTTTCCTGCACCAACACAAGTGCAAAAAGTGGTTTTTCAACACTAACACAAGTGCGAAAAGTGGTTTTTCAACACTAACCCAAGTGCGAAAAGTGGTTTTTCAACACTAACACAAGTGCGAAAAGTGGTTTTTCAACACTAACACAAGTGCGAAAAGTGGTTTTTCAACAATAACACAAGTGGGAAAAGTGGTTTTTCAACACTAATACAAGTGCAAAAGTGGTTTCCTGCACCAACACAAGTGTGAAAAGTGGTTTTTCAACACTAACACAAGTGCAAAAAGTGGTTTTTCAACACTAACACAAGTGCGAAAAGTGGTTTTTCAACACTAACACAAGTGCGAAAAGTGGTTTTTCAACACTAACAGAAGTGCGAAAAGTGGTTTTTCCACACTAATACAAGTGCAAAAGTGGTTTCCTGCACCAACACAAGTGCGAAAAGTGGTTTTTCAACACTAACACAAGTGCGAAAAGTGGTTTTTCAACACTATCACAAGTGCAAAAAGTGTTTTTTCCACACTAATACAAGTGCAAAAGTGGTTTCCTGCACCAACATAAGTGCGAAAAGTGGTTTTTCAACACTAACACAAGTGCGAAAAGTGGTTTTTCAACACTAACACAAGTGCGAAAAGTGTTTTTTCCACACTATCACAAGTGCAAAAAGTGTTTTTTCAGCACTATCACAAGTGCAAAAAGTGTTTTTTCCACACTAATACAAGTGCAAAAGTGGTTTCCTGCACCAACACAAGTGCAAAAAGTGGTTTTTCAACACTAACACAAGTGCAAAAAGTGGTTTTTCAACACTAACCCAAGTGCGAAAAGTGGTTTTTCAACACTAACACAAGTGCGAAAAGTGGTTTTTCAACACTATCAAAAGTGCAAAAAGTGTTTTTCCCACACTAATACAAGTGCAAAAGTGGTTTCCTGCACCAACACAAGTGCGAAAAGTGGTTTTTCAACACTAACACAAGTGCGAAGTGGTTTTTCAACACTAACACAAGTGCGAAAAGTGGTTTTTCAACACTAACACAAGTGCGAAAAGTGGTTTTTCAACACTATCACAAGTGCAAAAAGTGTTTTTCCCACACTAATACAAGTGCAAAAGTGGTTTCCTGCACCAACATAAGTGCGAAAAATGGTTTTTCAACACTAACACAAGTGGGAAAAGTGGTTTTTCAACACTAACACAAGTGCGAAAAGTGTTTTTTCCACACTAATACAAGTGCAAAAGTGGTTTCCTGCACCAACACAAGTGCGAAAAGTGGTTTTTCAACACTAACACAAGTGCAAAATGTGGTTTTTCAACATTAACACAAGTGCGAAAAGTGGTTTTCCAACAATAACACAAGTGCGAAAAGTGGTTTTTCAACACTAACACAAGTGCGAAAAGTGTTTTTTCCACACTAATACAAGTGCAAAAGTGGTTTCCTGCACCAACACAAGTGCGAAAAGTGGTTTTTCAACACTAACACAAGTGCGAAAAGTGGTTTTTCAACACTAACACAAGTGCGAAAAGTGGTTTTTCCACACTAATACAAGTGCAAAAGTGGTTTCCTGCACCAACACAAGTGCGAAAAGTGGTTTTTCAACACTAACACAAGTGCGAAAAGTGGTTTTTCAACACTATCACAAGTGCAAAAAGTGTTTTTTCCACACTAATACAAGTGCAAAAGTGGTTTCCTGCACCAACACAAGTGCGAAAAGTGGTTTTTCAACACTAACACAAGTGCGAAAAGTGGTTTTTCAACACTAACACAAGTGCGAAAAGTGGTTTTTCAACACTAACACAAGTGCGAAAAGTGGTTTTTCCACACTAATACAAGTGCAAAAGTGGTTTCCTGCACCAACACAAGTGCGAAAAGTGGTTTTTCAACACTAACACAAGTGCGAAAAGTGGTTTTTCAACACTATCACAAGTGCAAAAAGTGTTTTTTCCACACTAATACAAGTGCAAAAGTGGTTTCCTGCACCAACACAAGTGCGAAAAGTGGTTTTTCAACACTAACACAAGTGCGAAAAGTGGTTTTTCAACACTAACACAAGTGCGAAAAGTGTTTTTTCCACACTAATACAAGTGCAAAAGTGGTCTCCTGCACCAACACAAGTGCGAAAAGTGTTTTTTCAACACTAACACAAGTGCGAAAAGTGGTTTTTCAACAATATCACAAGTGCAAAAAGTGTTTTTCCACACTAATACAAGTGCAAAAGTGGTTTCCTGCACCAACACGTGCGAAAAGTGGTTTTTCAACACTAACACAAGTGCGAAAAGTGGTTTTTCAACACTAACACAAGTGCAAAAAGTGGTTTTTCCACACTAATACAAGTGCAAAAGTGGTTTCCTGCACCAACACAAGTGCGAAAAGTGGTTTTTCAACACTAACACAAGTGCGAAAAGTGGTTTTTCAACACTAACACAAGTGCGAAAAGTGGTTTTTCCACACTAATACAAGTGCAAAAGTGGTTTCCTGCACCAACACAAGTGCGAAAAGTGGTTTTTCAACACTAACACAAGTGCGAAAAGTGGTTTTTCAACACTAACACAAGTGCGAAAAGTGGTTTTTCCACACTAATACAAGTGCAAAAGTGGTTTCCTGCACCAACACAAGTGCGAAAAGTGGTTTTTCAACACTAACACAAGTGCGAAAAGTGGTTTTTCAACACTAACACAAGTGCGAAAAGTGTTTTTTCCACACTAATACAAGTGCAAAAGTGGTTTCCTGCACCAACACAAGTGCGAAAAGTGGTTTTTCAACACTAACACAAGTGCGAAAAGTGGTTTTTCAACACTAACACAAGTGCGAAAAGTGGTTTTTCAACATTAACACAAGTGCGCAAAGTGGTTTTTCCACACTAATACAAGTGCAAAAGTGGTTTCCTGTACCAACACAAGTGCGAAAAGTGGTTTTTCAACACTAACACAAGTGCGAAAAGTGGTTTTTCAACACTAACACAAGTGCGAAAAGTGGTTTTTCCACACTAATACAAGTGCAAAAGTGGTTTCCTGCACCAACACAAGTGCGAAAAGTGGTTTTTCAACACTAACACCAGTGCGAAAAGTGGTTTTTCAACACTAACACAAGTGCGAAGTGTTTTTTCCACACTAATACAAGTGCAAAAGTGGTTTCCTGCACCAACACAAGTGCGAAAAGTGGTTTTTCAACACTATCACAAGTGCAAAAAGTGTTTTTTCCACACTAATACAAGTGCAAAAGTGGTTTCCTGCACCAACATAAGTGCGAAAAGTGGTTTTTCAACACTAACACAAGTGCGAAAAGTGGTTTTTCAACACTAACACAAGTGCGAAAAGTGTTTTTTCCACACTATCACAAGTGCAAAAAGTGTTTTTTCAGCACTATCACAAGTGCAAAAAGTGTTTTTTCCACACTAATACAAGTGCAAAAGTGGTTTCCTGCACCAACACAAGTGCAAAAAGTGGTTTTTCAACACTAACACAAGTGCAAAAAGTGGTTTTTCAACACTAACCCAAGTGCGAAAAGTGGTTTTTCAACACTAACACAAGTGCGAAAAGTGGTTTTTCAACACTATCAAAAGTGCAAAAAGTGTTTTTCCCACACTAATACAAGTGCAAAAGTGGTTTCCTGCACCAACACAAGTGCGAAAAGTGGTTTTTCAACACTAACACAAGTGCAAAAAGTGGTTTTTCAACATTAACACAAGTGCGAAAAGTGGTTTTCCAACAATAACACAAGTGCGAAAAGTGGTTTTTCAACACTAACACAAGTGCGAAAAGTGTTTTTTCCACACTAATACAAGTGCAAAAGTGGTTTCCTGCACCAACACAAGTGCGAAAAGTGGTTTTTCAACACTAACACAAGTGCGAAAAGTGGTTTTTCAACACTAACACAAGTGCGAAAAGTGGTTTTTCCACACTAATACAAGTGCAAAAGTGGTTTCCTGCACCAACACAAGTGCGAAAAGTGGTTTTTCAACACTAACACAAGTGCGAAAAGTGGTTTTTCAACACTATCACAAGTGCAAAAAGTGTTTTTTCCACACTAATACAAGTGCAAAAGTGGTTTCCTGCACCAACACAAGTGCGAAAAGTGGTTTTTCAACACTAACACAAGTGCGAAAAGTGGTTTTTCAACACTAACACAAGTGCGAAAAGTGTTTTTTCCACACTAATACAAGTGCAAAAGTGGTCTCCTGCACCAACACAAGTGCGAAAAGTGTTTTTTCAACACTAACACAAGTGCGAAAAGTGGTTTTTCAACAATATCACAAGTGCAAAAAGTGTTTTTCCACACTAATACAAGTGCAAAAGTGGTTTCCTGCACCAAAACGTGCGAAAAGTGGTTTTTCAACACTAACACAAGTGCGAAAAGTGGTTTTTCAACACTAACACAAGTGCAAAAAGTGGTTTTTCCACACTAATACAAGTGCAAAAGTGGTTTCCTGCACCAACACAAGTGCGAAAAGTGGTTTTTCAACACTAACACAAGTGCGAAAAGTGGTTTTTCAACACTAACACAAGTGCGAAAAGTGGTTTTTCCACACTAATACAAGTGCAAAAGTGGTTTCCTGCACCAACACAAGTGCGAAAAGTGGTTTTTCAACACTAACACAAGTGCGAAAAGTGGTTTTTCAACACTAACACAAGTGCGAAAAGTGGTTTTTCCACACTAATACAAGTGCAAAAGTGGTTTCCTGCACCAACACAAGTGCGAAAAGTGGTTTTTCAACACTAACACAAGTGCGAAAAGTGGTTTTTCAACACTAACACAAGTGCGAAAAGTGTTTTTTCCACACTAATACAAGTGCAAAAGTGGTTTCCTGCACCAACACAAGTGCGAAAACTGGTTTTTCAACACTAACACAAGTGCGAAAAGTGGTTTTTCAACACTAACACAAGTGCGAAAAGTGGTTTTTCAACATTAACACAAGTGCGCAAAGTGGTTTTTCCACACTAATACAAGTGCAAAAGTGGTTTCCTGTACCAACACAAGTGCGAAAAGTGGTTTTTCAACACTAACACAAGTGCGAAAATTGGTTTTTCAACACTAACACAAGTGCGAAAAGTGGTTTTTCCACACTAATACAAGTGCAAAAGTGGTTTCCTGCACCAACACAAGTGCGAAAAGTGGTTTTTCAACACTAACACCAGTGCGAAAAGTGGTTTTTCAACACTAACACAAGTGCGAAGTGTTTTTTCCACACTAATACAAGTGCAAAAGTGGTTTCCTGCACCAACACAAGTGCGAAAAGTGGTTTTTCAACACTATCACAAGTGCAAAAAGTGTTTTTTCCACACTAATACAAGTGCAAAAGTGGTTTCCTGCACCAACATAAGTGCGAAAAGTGGTTTTTCAACACTAACACAAGTGCGAAAAGTGGTTTTTCAACACTAACACAAGTGCGAAAAGTGTTTTTTCCACACTAATACAAGTGCAAAAGTGGTTTCCTGCACCAACACAAGTGCGAAAAGTGTTTTTTCAACACTAACACAAGTGCGAAAAGTGGTTTTTCAACACTAACACAAGTGCGAAAAGTGTTTTTTCCACACTATCACAAGTGCAAAAAGTGTTTTTTCAGCACTATCACAAGTGCAAAAAGTGTTTTTTCCACACTAATACAAGTGCAAAAGTGGTTTCCTGCACCAACACAAGTGCAAAAAGTGGTTTTTCAACACTAACACAAGTGCAAAAAGTGGTTTTTCAACACTAACCCAAGTGCGAAAAGTGGTTTTTCAACACTAACACAAGTGCGAAAAGTGGTTTTTCAACACTATCAAAAGTGCAAAAAGTGTTTTTCCCACACTAATACAAGTGCAAAAGTGGTTTCCTGCACCAACACAAGTGCGAAAAGTGGTTTTTCAACACTAACACAAGTGCGAAGTGGTTTTTCAACACTAACACAAGTGCGAAAAGTGGTTTTTCAACACTAACACAAGTGCGAAAAGTGGTTTTTCAACACTATCACAAGTGCAAAAAGTGTTTTTCCCACACTAATACAAGTGCAAAAGTGGTTTCCTGCACCAACATAAGTGCGAAAAATGGTTTTTCAACACTAACACAAGTGGGAAAAGTGGTTTTTCAACACTAACACAAGTGCGAAAAGTGTTTTTTCCACACTAATACAAGTGCAAAAGTGGTTTCCTGCACCAACACAAGTGCGAAAAGTGGTTTTTCAACACTAACACAAGTGCAAAATGTGGTTTTTCAACATTAACACAAGTGCGAAAAGTGGTTTTCCAACAATAACACAAGTGCGAAAAGTGGTTTTTCAACACTAACACAAGTGCGAAAAGTGTTTTTTCCACACTAATACAAGTGCAAAAGTGGTTTCCTGCACCAACACAAGTGCGAAAAGTGGTTTTTCAACACTAACACAAGTGCGAAAAGTGGTTTTTCCACACTAATACAAGTGCAAAAGTGGTTTCCTGCACCAACACAAGTGCGAAAAGTGGTTTTTCAACACTAACACAAGTGCGAAAAGTGGTTTTTCAACACTATCACAAGTGCAAAAAGTGTTTTTTCAGCACTATCACAAGTGCAAAAAGTGTTTTTTCCACACTAATACAAGTGCAAAAGTGGTTTCCTGCACCAACACAAGTGCAAAAAGTGGTTTTTCAACACTAACACAAGTGCAAAAAGTGGTTTTTCAACACTAACCCAAGTGCGAAAAGTGGTTTTTCAACACTAACACAAGTGCGAAAAGTGGTTTTTCAACACTATCAAAAGTGCAAAAAGTGTTTTTCCCACACTAATACAAGTGCAAAAGTGGTTTCCTGCACCAACACAAGTGCGAAAAGTGGTTTTTCAACACTAACACAAGTGCAAAAAGTGGTTTTTCAACATTAACACAAGTGCGAAAAGTGGTTTTCCAACAATAACACAAGTGCGAAAAGTGGTTTTTCAACACTAACACAAGTGCGAAAAGTGTTTTTTCCACACTAATACAAGTGCAAAAGTGGTTTCCTGCACCAACACAAGTGCGAAAAGTGGTTTTTCAACACTAACACAAGTGCGAAAAGTGGTTTTTCAACACTAACACAAGTGCGAAAAGTGGTTTTTCCACACTAATACAAGTGCAAAAGTGGTTTCCTGCACCAACACAAGTGCGAAAAGTGGTTTTTCAACACTAACACAAGTGCGAAAAGTGGTTTTTCAACACTATCACAAGTGCAAAAAGTGTTTTTTCCACACTAATACAAGTGCAAAAGTGGTTTCCTGCACCAACACAAGTGCGAAAAGTGGTTTTTCAACACTAACACAAGTGCGAAAAGTGGTTTTTCAACACTAACACAAGTGCGAAAAGTGGTTTTTCAACACTAACACAAGTGTGAAAAGTGGTTTTTCCACACTAATACAAGTGCAAAAGTGGTTTCCTGCACCAACACAAGTGCGAAAAGTGGTTTTTCAACACTAACACAAGTGTGAAAAGTGGTTTTTCCACACTAATACAAGTGCAAAAGTGGTTTCCTTCACCAACACAAGTGCGAAGTGGTTTTTCAACACTAACACAAGTGCGGAAAGTGGTTTTTCAACACTATCACAAGTGCAAAAAGTGTTTTTTCCACACTAATACAAGTGCAAAAGTGGTTTCCTGCACCAACACAAGTGCGAAAAGTGGTTTTTCAACACTAACACAAGTGCGAAAAGTGGTTTTTCAACACTAACACAAGTGCGAAAAGTGGTTTTTCAACACTAACACAAGTGCGAAAAGTGGTTTTTCCACACTACTACAAGTGCAACCGTGGTTTCCTGCACCAACACAAGTGCGAAAAGTGGTTTTTCAACACTAACACAAGTGCAAAAAGTGGTTTTTCAACATTAACACAAGTGCGAAAAGTGGTTTTCCAACAATAACACAAGTGCGAAAAGTGGTTTTTCAACACTAACACAAGTGCGAAAAGTGTTTTTTCCACACTAATACAAGTGCAAAAGTGGTTTCCTGCACCAACACAAGTGCGAAAAGTGGTTTTTCAACACTAACACAAGTGCGAAAAGTGGTTTTTCAACACTAACACAAGTGCGAAAAGTGGTTTTTCCACACTAATACAAGTGCAAAAGTGGTTTCCTGCACCAACACAAGTGCGAAAAGTGGTTTTTCAACACTAACACAAGTGCGAAAAGTGGTTTTTCAACACTAACACAAGTGCGAAAAGTGGTTTTTCAACACTAACACAAGTGTGAAAAGTGGTTTTTCCACACTAATACAAGTGCAAAAGTGGTTTCCTGCACCAACACAAGTGCGAAAAGTGGTTTTTCAACACTAACACAAGTGTGAAAAGTGGTTTTTCCACACTAATACAAGTGCAAAAGTGGTTTCCTTCACCAACACAAGTGCGAAGTGGTTTTTCAACACTAACACAAGTGCGGAAAGTGGTTTTTCAACACTATCACAAGTGCAAAAAGTGTTTTTTCCACACTAATACAAGTGCAAAAGTGGTTTCCTGCACCAACACAAGTGCGAAAAGTGGTTTTTCAACACTAACACAAGTGCGAAAAGTGGTTTTTCAACACTAACACAAGTGCGAAAAGTGGTTTTTCAACACTAACACAAGTGCGAAAAGTGGTTTTTCCACACTACTACAAGTGCAACCGTGGTTTCCTGCACCAACACAAGTGCGAAAAGTGGTTTTTCAACACTAACACAAGTGCGAAAAGTGGTTTTTCAACACTATCACAAGTGCAAAAAGTGTTTTTTCCACACTAATACAAGTGCAAAAGTGGTTTCCTGCACCAACACAAGTGCGAAAAGTGGTTTTTAAACACTAACACAAGTGCGAAAAGTGGTTTTTCAACACTATCACAAGTGCGAAAAGTGCTTTTTCCACACTAATACAAGTGCAAAAGTGGTTTCCTGCACCAACACAAGTGCGAAAAGTGGTTTTTCAACACTAACACAAGTGCGAAAAGTGGTTTTTCAACACTAACACAAGTGCGAAATGTGTTTTTTCCACACTAATACAAGTGCAAAATTGGTTTCCTGCACCAACACAAGTGCGAAAAGTGGTTTTTCAACACTAACACAAGTGCGAAAAGTGGTTTTTCAACACTAACACAAGTGCGAAAAGTGGTTTTTCAACACTAACACAAGTGCGAAAAGTGCTTTTTCCACACTAATACAAGTGCAAAAGTGGTTTCCTGCACCAACACTAGTGCGAAAAGTGGTTTTTCAACACTAACACAAGTGCAAAAAGTGTTTTTTCCACACTAATACAAGTGCAAAAGTGGTTTCCTGCACCAACACAAGTGCGAAAAGTGGTTTTTCAACACTAACACAAGTGCGAAAAGTGGTTTTTCCACACTAATACAAGTGCATAAGTGGTTTCCTGCACCAACACAAGTGCGAAAAGTGTTTTTTCAACACTAACACAAGTGCGAAAAGTGGTTTTTCAACACTAACACAAGTGCAAAAAGTGGTTTTTCCACACTAATACAAGTGCAAAAGTGGTTTCCTGCACCAACACAAGTGCGAAAAGTGGTTTTTCAACACTAACACAAGTGCGAAAAGTGGTTTTTCAACACTAACACAAGTGCGAAAAGTGGTTTTTCCACACTAATACAAGTGCAAAAGTGGTTTCCTGCACCAACACAAGTGCGAAAAGTGGTTTTTCAACACTAACACAAGTGCGAAAAGTGGTTTTTCAACACCAACACAAGTGCGAAAAGTGGTTTTTCCACACTAATACAAGTGCAAAAGTGGTTTCCTGCACCAACACAAGTGCGAAAAGTGGTTTTTCAACACTAACACAAGTGCGAAAAGTGGTTTTTCAACACTAACACAAGTGCGAAAAGTGTTTTTTCCACACTAATACAAGTGCAAAAGTGGTTTCTTGCACCAACACAAGTGCGAAAAGTGGTTTTTCAACACTAACACAAGTGCGAAAAGTGGTTTTTCAACACTAACACAAGTGCGAAAAGTGGTTTTTCAACATTAACACAAGTGCGCAAAGTGGTTTTTCCACACTAATACAAGTGCAAAAGTGGTTTCCTGTACCAACACAAGTGCGAAAAGTGGTTTTTCAATACTAACACAAGTGCGAAAAGTGGTTTTTCAACACTAACACAAGTGCGAAAAGTGGTTTTTCCACACTAATACAAGTGCAAAAGTGGTTTCCTGCACCAACACAAGTGCGAAAAGTGGTTTTTCAACACTAACACCAGTGCGAAAAGTGGTTTTTCAACACTAACACAAGTGCGAAGTGTTTTTTCCACACTAATACAAGTGCAAAAGTGGTTTCCTGCACCAACACAAGTGCGAAAAGTGGTTTTTCAACACTAACACAAGTGCGAAATGTGGTTTTTCAACACTAACACAAGTGCGAAAAGTGGTTTTTCCACACTAATAGAAGTGCAAAAGTGGTTTCCTGCACCAACACAAGTGCGAAAAGTGGTTTTTCAACACTAACACAAGTGCGAAAAGTGGTTTTTCAACATTAACACAAGTGCGAAAAGTGGTTTTTCCACACTAATACAAGTGCAAAAGTGGTTTCCTGCACCAACACAAGTGCGAAAAGTGGATTTTCAACACTAACACAAGTGCGAAAAGTGGTTTTTCAACACTATCACAAGTGCAAAAAGTGTTTTTTCCACACTAATACAAGTGCAAAAGTGGTTTACTGCACCAACACAAGTGCGAAAAGTGGTTTTTCAACACTAACACAAGTGTGAAAAGTGGTTTTTCAACACTAACACAAGTGCGAAAAGTGGTTTTTCAACACTAACACAAGTGCGAAAAGTGGTTTTTCCACACTAATACAAGTGCAAACGTGGTTTCCTGCACCAACACAAGTGCGAAAAGTGGTTTTTCAACACTAACACAAGTGCGAAAAGTGGTTTTTCAACACTAACACAAGTGCGAAAAGTGGTTTTTCCACACTAATACAAGTGCAAAAGTGGTTTCCTGCACCAACACAAGTGCGAAAAGTGGTTTTTCAACACTAACACAAGTGCGAAAAGTGGTTTTTCAACACTATCACAAGTGCAAAAAGTGTTTTTTCCACACTAATACAAGTGCAAAAGTGGTTTCCTGCACCAACACAAGTGCGAAAAGTGGTTTTTCAACACTAGCACAAGTGCAAAAAGTGGTTTTTCAACACTAACACAAGTGCGAAAGTATTTTTTTCCACACTAATACAAGTGCAAAAGTGGTTTCCTGCACCAACACAAGTGCGAAAAGTGTTTTTTCAACACTAACACAAGTGCGAAAAGTGGTTTTTCAACAATATCACAAGTGCAAAAAGTGTTTTTTCCACACTAATACAAGTGCAAAAGTGGTTTCCTGCACCAACACAAGTGCGAAAAGTGGTTTTTCAACACTAACACAAGTGCGAAAAGTGGTTTTTCAACACTAACACAAGTGCGAAAAGTGTTTTTTCCACACTAATACAAGTGCAAAAGTGGTTTCCTGCACCAACACAAGTGCGAAAAGTGGTTTTTCAACACTAACACAAGTGCAAAAAGTGGTTTTTCAACACTAACACAAGTGCGAAAAGTGGTTTTTCAACACTAACACAAGTGCGAAAAGTGGTTTTTCCACACTAATACAAGTGCAAAAGTGGTTTCCTGCACCAACACAAGTGCGAAAAGTGGTTTTTCAACACTAACACAAGTGCGAAAAGTGGTTTTTCAACACTATCACAAGTGCAAAAAGTATTTTTTCCACACTAATACAAGTGCAAAAGTGGTTTCCTGCACCAACACAAGTGCGAAAAGTGGTTTTTCAACACTAACACAAGTGCGAAAAGTGGTTTTTCAACACTAACACAAGTGCGAAAAGTGGTTTTTCAACACTATCACAAGTGCAAAAAGTGTTTTTTCCACACTAATACAAGTGCAAAAGTGGTTTCCTGCACCAACACAAGTGCGAAAAGTGGTTCTTCAACACTAACACAAGTGCGAAAAGTGGTTTTTCAGCACTATCTCAAGTGCAAAAAGTGTTTTTTCCACACGAATACAGGTGCAAAAGTGGTTTCCTGCACCAACACAAGTGCGAAAAGTGGTTTTTCAACACTAACACAAGTGCGAAAAGTGGTTTTTCCACACTAATACAAGTGCAAAAGTGGTTTCCTGCACCAACACAAGTGTGAAAAGTGGTTTTTCAACACTAACACAAGTGCGAAAAGTGGTTTTTCAACAATATCACAAGTGCAAAAAGTGTTTTTCCACACTAATACAAGTGCAAAAGTGGTTTCCTGCACCAACATGTGCGAAAAGTGGTTTTTCAACACTAACACAAGTGCGAAAAGTGGTTTTTCCACACTAATACAAGTGCAAAAGTGGTCTCCTGCACCAACACAAGTGCGAAAAGTGTTTTTTCAACACTAACACAAGTGCGAAAAGTGGTTTTTCAACAATATCACAAGTGCAAAAAGTGTTTTTCCACACTAATACAAGTGCAAAAGTGGTTTCCTGCACCAACATGTGCGAAAAGTGGTTTTTCAACACTAACACAAGTGCGAAAAGTGGTTTTTCAACACTAACACAAGTGCAAAAAGTGGTTTTTCCACACTAATACAAGTGCAAAAGTGGTTTCCTGCACCAACACAAGTGCGAAAAGTGGTTTTTCAACACTAACACAAGTGCGAAAAGTGGTTTTTCAACACTAACACAAGTGCGAAAAGTGGTTTTTCCACACTAATACAAGTGCAAAAGTGGTTTCCTGCACCAACACAAGTGCGAAAAGTGGTTTTTCAACACTAACACAAGTGCGAAAAGTGGTTTTTCAACACCAACACAAGTGCGAAAAGTGGTTTTTCCACACTAATACAAGTGCAAAAGTGGTTTCCTGCACCAACACAAGTGCGAAAAGTGGTTTTTCAACACTAACACAAGTGCGAAAAGTGGTTTTTCAACACTAACACAAGTGCGAAAAGTGTTTTTTCCACACTAATACAAGTGCAAAAGTGGTTTCTTGCACCAACACAAGTGCGAAAAGTGGTTTTTCAACACTAACACAAGTGCGAAAAGTGGTTTTTCAACACTAACACAAGTGCGAAAAGTGGTTTTTCAACATTAACACAAGTGCGCAAAGTGGTTTTTCCACACTAATACAAGTGCAAAAGTGGTTTCCTGTACCAACACAAGTGCGAAAAGTGGTTTTTCAACACTAACACAAGTGCGAAAAGTGGTTTTTCAATACTAACACAAGTGCGAAAAGTGGTTTTTCCACACTAATACAAGTGCAAAAGTGGTTTCCTGCACCAACACAAGTGCGAAAAGTGGTTTTTCAACACTAACACAAGTGCGAAATGTGGTTTTTCAACACTAACACAAGTGCGAAAAGTGGTTTTACACACTAATAGAAGTGCAAAAGTGGTTTCCTGCACCAACACAAGTGCGAAAAGTGGTTTTTCAACACTAACACAAGTGCGAAAAGTGGTTTTTCAACATTAACACAAGTGCGAAAAGTGGTTTTTCCACACTAATACAAGTGCAAAAGTGGTTTCCTGCACCAACACAAGTGCGAAAAGTGGATTTTCAACACTAACACAAGTGCGAAAAGTGGTTTTTCAACACTATCACAAGTGCAAAAAGTGTTTTTTCCACACTAATACAAGTGCAAAAGTGGTTTACTGCACCAACACAAGTGCGAAAAGTGGTTTTTCAACACTAACACAAGTGTGAAAAGTGGTTTTTCAACACTAACACAAGTGCGAAAAGTGGTTTTTCAACACTAACACAAGTGCGAAAAGTGGTTTTTCCACACTAATACAAGTGCAAACGTGGTTTCCTGCACCAACACAAGTGCGAAAAGTGGTTTTTCAACACTAACACAAGTGCGAAAAGTGGTTTTTCAACACTAACACAAGTGCGAAAAGTGGTTTTTCCACACTAATACAAGTGCAAAAGTGGTTTCCTGCACCAACACAAGTGCGAAAAGTGGTTTTTCAACACTAACACAAGTGCGAAAAGTGGTTTTTCAACACTATCACAAGTGCAAAAAGTGTTTTTTCCACACTAATACAAGTGCAAAAGTGGTTTCCTGCACCAACACAAGTGCGAAAAGTGGTTTTTCAACACTAGCACAAGTGCAAAAAGTGGTTTTTCAACACTAACACAAGTGCGAAAGTATTTTTTTCCACACTAATACAAGTGCAAAAGTGGTTTCCTGCACCAACACAAGTGCGAAAAGTGTTTTTTCAACACTAACACAAGTGCGAAAAGTGGTTTTTCAACAATATCACAAGTGCAAAAAGTGTTTTTTCCACACTAATACAAGTGCAAAAGTGGTTTCCTGCACCAACACAAGTGCGAAAAGTGGTTTTTCAACACTAACACAAGTGCGAAAAGTTGTTTTTCAACACTAACACAAGTGCGAAAAGTGTTTTTTCCACACTAATACAAGTGCAAAAGTGGTTTCCTGCACCAACACAAGTGCGAAAAGTGGTTTTTCAACACTAACACAAGTGCAAAAAGTGGTTTTTCAACACTAACACAAGTGCGAAAAGTGGTTTTTCAACACTAACACAAGTGCGAAAAGTGGTTTTTCCACACTAATACAAGTGCAAAAGTGGTTTCCTGCACCAACACAAGTGCGAAAAGTGGTTTTTCAACACTAACACAAGTGCGAAAAGTGGTTTTTCAACACTATCACAAGTGCAAAAAGTATTTTTTCCACACTAATACAAGTGCAAAAGTGGTTTCCTGCACCAACACAAGTGCGAAAAGTGGTTTTTCAACACTAACACAAGTGCGAAAAGTGGTTTTTCAACACTAACACAAGTGCGAAAAGTGGTTTTTCAACACTATCACAAGTGCAAAAAGTGTTTTTTCCACACTAATACAAGTGCAAAAGTGGTTTCCTGCACCAACACAAGTGCGAAAAGTGGTTCTTCAACACTAACACAAGTGCGAAAAGTGGTTTTTCAGCACTATCTCAAGTGCAAAAAGTGTTTTTTCCACACGAATACAGGTGCAAAAGTGGTTTCCTGCACCAACACAAGTGCGAAAAGTGGTTTTTCAACACCAACACAAGTGCGAAAAGTGGTTTTTCCACACTAATACAAGTGCAAAAGTGGTTTCCTGCACCAACACAAGTGTGAAAAGTGGTTTTTCAACACTAACACAAGTGCGAAAAGTGGTTTTTCAACACTATCACAAGTGCAACAAGTGTTTTTTCCACACTAATACAAGTGCAAAAGTGGTTTCCTGCACCAACACAAGTGCGAAAAGTGGTTTTTCAACACTAACACAAGTGTGAAAAGTGGTTTTTCAACACTAACACAAGTGCGAAAAGTGGTTTTTCAACACTAACACAAGTGCGAAAAGTGGTTTTTCCACACTAATACAAGTGCAAAAGTGGTTTCCTGCACCAACACAAGTGCGAAAAGTGGTTTTTCAACACTAACACAAGTGCGAAAAGTGGTTTTTCAACACTAACACAAGTGCGAAAAGTGGTTTTTCCACACTAATACAAGTGCAAAAGTGGTTTCCTGCACCAACACAAGTGCGAAAAGTGGTTTTTCAACACTAACACAAGTGCGAAAAGTGGTTTTTCAACACTATCACAAGTGCAAAAAGTGTTTTTTCCACACTAATACAAGTGCAAAAGTGGTTTCCTGCACCAACACAAGTGCGAAAAGTGGTTTTTCAACACTAGCACAAGTGCAAAAAGTGGTTTTTCAACACTAACACAAGTGCGAAAAGTGTTTTTTTCCACACTAATACAAGTGCAAAAGTGGTTTCCTGCACCAACACAAGTGCGAAAAGTGTTTTTTCAACACTAACACAAGTGCGAAAAGTGGTTTTTCAACAATATCACAAGTGCAAAAAGTGTTTTTTCCACACTAATACAAGTGCAAAAGTGGTTTCCTGCACCAACACAAGTGCGAAAAGTGGTTTTTCAACACTAACACAAGTGCGAAAAGTGGTTTTTCAACACTAACACAAGTGCAAAAGTGGTTTCCTGCACCAACACAAGTGCGAAAAGTGGTTTTTCAACACTAACACAAGTGCGAAAAGTGGTTTTTCAACACTAACACAAGTGCGAAAAGTGGTTTTTCAACACTAACACAAGTGCGAAAAGTGGTTTTTCCACACTAATACAAGTGCAAAAGTGGTTTCCTGCACCAACACAAGTGCGAAAAGTGGTTTTTCAACACTAACACAAGTGCGAAAAGTGGTTTTTCAACACTAACACAAGTGCGAAAAGTGTTTTTTCCACACTAATACAAGTGCAAAAGTGGTTTCCTGCACCAACACAAGTGCGAAAACTGGTTTTTCAACACTAACACAAGTGCGAAAAGTGGTTTTTCAACACTAACACAAGTGCGAAAAGTGGTTTTTCAACATTAACACAAGTGCGCAAAGTGGTTTTTCCACACTAATACAAGTGCAAAAGTGGTTTCCTGTACCAACACAAGTGCGAAAAGTGGTTTTTCAACACTAACACAAGTGCGAAAATTGGTTTTTCAACACTAACACAAGTGCGAAAAGTGGTTTTTCCACACTAATACAAGTGCAAAAGTGGTTTCCTGCACCAACACAAGTGCGAAAAGTAGTTTTTCAACACTAACACCAGTGCGAAAAGTGGTTTTTCAACACTAACACAAGTGCGAAGTGTTTTTTCCACACTAATACAAGTGCAAAAGTGGTTTCCTGCACCAACACAAGTGCGAAAAGTGGTTTTTCAACACTATCACAAGTGCAAAAAGTGTTTTTTCCACACTAATACAAGTGCAAAAGTGGTTTCCTGCACCAACATAAGTGCGAAAAGTGGTTTTTCAACACTAACACAAGTGCGAAAAGTGGTTTTTCAACACTAACACAAGTGCGAAAAGTGTTTTTTCCACACTATCACAAGTGCAAAAAGTGTTTTTTCAGCACTATCACAAGTGCAAAAAGTGTTTTTTCCACACTAATACAAGTGCAAAAGTGGTTTCCTGCACCAACACAAGTGCAAAAAGTGGTTTTTCAACACTAACACAAGTGCAAAAAGTGGTTTTTCAACACTAACCCAAGTGCGAAAAGTGGTTTTTCAACACTAACACAAGTGCGAAAAGTGGTTTTTCAACACTATCAAAAGTGCAAAAAGTGTTTTTCCCACACTAATACAAGTGCAAAAGTGGTTTCCTGCACCAACACAAGTGCGAAAAGTGGTTTTTCAACACTAACACAAGTGCAAAAAGTGGTTTTTCAACATTAACACAAGTGCGAAAAGTGGTTTTCCAACAATAACACAAGTGCGAAAAGTGGTTTTTCAACACTAACACAAGTGCGAAAAGTGTTTTTTCCACACTAATACAAGTGCAAAAGTGGTTTCCTGCACCAACACAAGTGCGAAAAGTGGTTTTTCAACACTAACACAAGTGCGAAAAGTGGTTTTTCAACACTAACACAAGTGCGAAAAGTGGTTTTTCCACACTAATACAAGTGCAAAAGTGGTTTCCTGCACCAACACAAGTGCGAAAAGTGGTTTTTCAACACTAACACAAGTGCGAAAAGTGGTTTTTCAACACTATCACAAGTGCAAAAAGTGTTTTTTCCACACTAATACAAGTGCAAAAGTGGTTTCCTGCACCAACACAAGTGCGAAAAGTGGTTTTTCAACACTAACACAAGTGCGAAAAGTGGTTTTTCAACACTAACACAAGTGCGAAAAGTGGTTTTTCAACACTAACACAAGTGTGAAAAGTGGTTTTTCCACACTAATACAAGTGCAAAAGTGGTTTCCTGCACCAACACAAGTGCGAAAAGTGGTTTTTCAACACTAACACAAGTGTGAAAAGTGGTTTTTCCACACTAATACAAGTGCAAAAGTGGTTTCCTTCACCAACACAAGTGCGAAGTGGTTTTTCAACACTAACACAAGTGCGGAAAGTGGTTTTTCAACACTATCACAAGTGCAAAAAGTGTTTTTTCCACACTAATACAAGTGCAAAAGTGGTTTCCTGCACCAACACAAGTGCGAAAAGTGGTTTTTCAACACTAACACAAGTGCGAAAAGTGGTTTTTCAACACTAACACAAGTGCGAAAAGTGGTTTTTCAACACTAACACAAGTGCGAAAAGTGGTTTTTCCACACTACTACAAGTGCAACCGTGGTTTCCTGCACCAACACAAGTGCGAAAAGTGGTTTTTCAACACTAACACAAGTGCAAAAAGTGGTTTTTCAACATTAACACAAGTGCGAAAAGTGGTTTTCCAACAATAACACAAGTGCGAAAAGTGGTTTTTCAACACTAACACAAGTGCGAAAAGTGTTTTTTCCACACTAATACAAGTGCAAAAGTGGTTTCCTGCACCAACACAAGTGCGAAAAGTGGTTTTTCAACACTAACACAAGTGCGAAAAGTGGTTTTTCAACACTAACACAAGTGCGAAAAGTGGTTTTTCCACACTAATACAAGTGCAAAAGTGGTTTCCTGCACCAACACAAGTGCGAAAAGTGGTTTTTCAACACTAACACAAGTGCGAAAAGTGGTTTTTCAACACTATCACAAGTGCAAAAAGTGTTTTTTCCACACTAATACAAGTGCAAAAGTGGTTTCCTGCACCAACACAAGTGCGAAAAGTGGTTTTTCAACACTAACACAAGTGCGAAAAGTGGTTTTTCAACACTAACACAAGTGCGAAAAGTGGTTTTTCAACACTAACACAAGTGTGAAAAGTGGTTTTTCCACACTAATACAAGTGCAAAAGTGGTTTCCTGCACCAACACAAGTGCGAAAAGTGGTTTTTCAACACTAACACAAGTGTGAAAAGTGGTTTTTCCACACTAATACAAGTGCAAAAGTGGTTTCCTTCACCAACACAAGTGCGAAGTGGTTTTTCAACACTAACACAAGTGCGGAAAGTGGTTTTTCAACACTATCACAAGTGCAAAAAGTGTTTTTTCCACACTAATACAAGTGCAAAAGTGGTTTCCTGCACCAACACAAGTGCGAAAAGTGGTTTTTCAACACTAACACAAGTGCGAAAAGTGGTTTTTCAACACTAACACAAGTGCGAAAAGTGGTTTTTCAACACTAACACAAGTGCGAAAAGTGGTTTTTCCACACTACTACAAGTGCAACCGTGGTTTCCTGCACCAACACAAGTGCGAAAAGTGGTTTTTCAACACTAACACAAGTGCGAAAAGTGGTTTTTCAACACTATCACAAGTGCAAAAAGTGTTTTTTCCACACTAATACAAGTGCAAAAGTGGTTTCCTGCACCAACACAAGTGCGAAAAGTGGTTTTTAAACACTAACACAAGTGCGAAAAGTGGTTTTTCAACACTATCACAAGTGCGAAAAGTGCTTTTTCCACACTAATACAAGTGCAAAAGTGGTTTCCTGCACCAACACAAGTGCGAAAAGTGGTTTTTCAACACTAACACAAGTGCGAAAAGTGGTTTTTCAACACTAACACAAGTGCGAAATGTGTTTTTTCCACACTAATACAAGTGCAAAATTGGTTTCCTGCACCAACACAAGTGCGAAAAGTGGTTTTTCAACACTAACACAAGTGCGAAAAGTGGTTTTTCAACACTAACACAAGTGCGAAAAGTGGTTTTTCAACACTAACACAAGTGCGAAAAGTGCTTTTTCCACACTAATACAAGTGCAAAAGTGGTTTCCTGCACCAACACTAGTGCGAAAAGTGGTTTTTCAACACTAACACAAGTGCAAAAAGTGTTTTTTCCACACTAATACAAGTGCAAAAGTGGTTTCCTGCACCAACACAAGTGCGAAAAGTGGTTTTTCAACACTAACACAAGTGCGAAAAGTGGTTTTTCCACACTAATACAAGTGCATAAGTGGTTTCCTGCACCAACACAAGTGCGAAAAGTGTTTTTTCAACACTAACACAAGTGCGAAAAGTGGTTTTTCAACACTAACACAAGTGCGAAAAGTGGTTTTTCCACACTAATACAAGTGCAAAAGTGGTTTCCTGCACCAACACAAGTGCGAAAAGTGGTTTTTCAACACTAACACAAGTGCGAAAAGTGGTTTTTCAACACTAACACAAGTGCGAAAAGTGTTTTTTCCACACTAATACAAGTGCAAAAGTGGTTTCTTGCACCAACACAAGTGCGAAAAGTGGTTTTTCAACACTAACACAAGTGCGAAAAGTGGTTTTTCAACACTAACACAAGTGCGAAAAGTGGTTTTTCAACATTAACACAAGTGCGCAAAGTGGTTTTTCCACACTAATACAAGTGCAAAAGTGGTTTCCTGTACCAACACAAGTGCGAAAAGTGGTTTTTCAACACTAACACAAGTGCGAAAAGTGGTTTTTCAACACTAACACAAGTGCGAAAAGTGGTTTTTCCACACTAATACAAGTGCAAAAGTGGTTTCCTGCACCAACACAAGTGCGAAAAGTGGTTTTTCAACACTAACACCAGTGCGAAAAGTGGTTTTTCAACACTAACACAAGTGCGAAGTGTTTTTTCCACACTAATACAAGTGCAAAAGTGGTTTCCTGCACCAACACAAGTGCGAAAAGTGGTTTTTCAACACTAACACAAGTGCGAAATGTGGTTTTTCAACACTAACACAAGTGCGAAAAGTGGTTTTTCCACACTAATAGAAGTGCAAAAGTGGTTTCCTGCACCAACACAAGTGCGAAAAGTGGTTTTTCAACACTAACACAAGTGCGAAAAGTGGTTTTTCAACATTAACACAAGTGCGAAAAGTGGTTTTTCCACACTAATACAAGTGCAAAAGTGGTTTCCTGCACCAACACAAGTGCGAAAAGTGGATTTTCAACACTAACACAAGTGCGAAAAGTGGTTTTTCAACACTATCACAAGTGCAAAAAGTGTTTTTTCCACACTAATACAAGTGCAAAAGTGGTTTACTGCACCAACACAAGTGCGAAAAGTGGTTTTTCAACACTAACACAAGTGTGAAAAGTGGTTTTTCAACACTAACACAAGTGCGAAAAGTGGTTTTTCAACACTAACACAAGTGCGAAAAGTGGTTTTTCCACACTAATACAAGTGCAAACGTGGTTTCCTGCACCAACACAAGTGCGAAAAGTGGTTTTTCAACACTAACACAAGTGCGAAAAGTGGTTTTTCAACACTAACACAAGTGCGAAAAGTGGTTTTTCCACACTAATACAAGTGCAAAAGTGGTTTCCTGCACCAACACAAGTGCGAAAAGTGGTTTTTCAACACTAACACAAGTGCGAAAAGTGGTTTTTCAACACTATCACAAGTGCAAAAAGTGTTTTTTCCACACTAATACAAGTGCAAAAGTGGTTTCCTGCACCAACACAAGTGCGAAAAGTGGTTTTTCAACACTAGCACAAGTGCAAAAAGTGGTTTTTCAACACTAACACAAGTGCGAAAGTATTTTTTTCCACACTAATACAAGTGCAAAAGTGGTTTCCTGCACCAACACAAGTGCGAAAAGTGTTTTTTCAACACTAACACAAGTGCGAAAAGTGGTTTTTCAACAATATCACAAGTGCAAAAAGTGTTTTTTCCACACTAATACAAGTGCAAAAGTGGTTTCCTGCACCAACACAAGTGCGAAAAGTGGTTTTTCAACACTAACACAAGTGCGAAAAGTGGTTTTTCAACACTAACACAAGTGCGAAAAGTGTTTTTTCCACACTAATACAAGTGCAAAAGTGGTTTCCTGCACCAACACAAGTGCGAAAAGTGGTTTTTCAACACTAACACAAGTGCAAAAAGTGGTTTTTCAACACTAACACAAGTGCGAAAAGTGGTTTTTCAACACTAACACAAGTGCGAAAAGTGGTTTTTCCACACTAATACAAGTGCAAAAGTGGTTTCCTGCACCAACACAAGTGCGAAAAGTGGTTTTTCAACACTAACACAAGTGCGAAAAGTGGTTTTTCAACACTATCACAAGTGCAAAAAGTATTTTTTCCACACTAATACAAGTGCAAAAGTGGTTTCCTGCACCAACACAAGTGCGAAAAGTGGTTTTTCAACACTAACACAAGTGCGAAAAGTGGTTTTTCAACACTAACACAAGTGCGAAAAGTGGTTTTTCAACACTATCACAAGTGCAAAAAGTGTTTTTTCCACACTAATACAAGTGCAAAAGTGGTTTCCTGCACCAACACAAGTGCGAAAAGTGGTTCTTCAACACTAACACAAGTGCGAAAAGTGGTTTTTCAGCACTATCTCAAGTGCAAAAAGTGTTTTTTCCACACGAATACAGGTGCAAAAGTGGTTTCCTGCACCAACACAAGTGCGAAAAGTGGTTTTTCAACACTAACACAAGTGCGAAAAGTGGTTTTTCCACACTAATACAAGTGCAAAAGTGGTTTCCTGCACCAACACAAGTGTGAAAAGTGGTTTTTCAACACTAACACAAGTGCGAAAAGTGGTTTTTCAACAATATCACAAGTGCAAAAAGTGTTTTTCCACACTAATACAAGTGCAAAAGTGGTTTCCTGCACCAACATGTGCGAAAAGTGGTTTTTCAACACTAACACAAGTGCGAAAAGTGGTTTTTCCACACTAATACAAGTGCAAAAGTGGTCTCCTGCACCAACACAAGTGCGAAAAGTGTTTTTTCAACACTAACACAAGTGCGAAAAGTGGTTTTTCAACAATATCACAAGTGCAAAAAGTGTTTTTCCACACTAATACAAGTGCAAAAGTGGTTTCCTGCACCAACATGTGCGAAAAGTGGTTTTTCAACACTAACACAAGTGCGAAAAGTGGTTTTTCAACACTAACACAAGTGCAAAAAGTGGTTTTTCCACACTAATACAAGTGCAAAAGTGGTTTCCTGCACCAACACAAGTGCGAAAAGTGGTTTTTCAACACTAACACAAGTGCGAAAAGTGGTTTTTCAACACTAACACAAGTGCGAAAAGTGGTTTTTCCACACTAATACAAGTGCAAAAGTGGTTTCCTGCACCAACACAAGTGCGAAAAGTGGTTTTTCAACACTAACACAAGTGCGAAAAGTGGTTTTTCAACACCAACACAAGTGCGAAAAGTGGTTTTTCCACACTAATACAAGTGCAAAAGTGGTTTCCTGCACCAACACAAGTGCGAAAAGTGGTTTTTCAACACTAACACAAGTGCGAAAAGTGGTTTTTCAACACTAACACAAGTGCGAAAAGTGTTTTTTCCACACTAATACAAGTGCAAAAGTGGTTTCTTGCACCAACACAAGTGCGAAAAGTGGTTTTTCAACACTAACACAAGTGCGAAAAGTGGTTTTTCAACACTAACACAAGTGCGAAAAGTGGTTTTTCAACATTAACACAAGTGCGCAAAGTGGTTTTTCCACACTAATACAAGTGCAAAAGTGGTTTCCTGTACCAACACAAGTGCGAAAAGTGGTTTTTCAACACTAACACAAGTGCGAAAAGTGGTTTTTCAATACTAACACAAGTGCGAAAAGTGGTTTTTCCACACTAATACAAGTGCAAAAGTGGTTTCCTGCACCAACACAAGTGCGAAAAGTGGTTTTTCAACACTAACACCAGTGCGAAAAGTGGTTTTTCAACACTAACACAAGTGCGAAGTGTTTTTTCCACACTAATACAAGTGCAAAAGTGGTTTCCTGCACCAACACAAGTGCGAAAAGTGGTTTTTCAACACTAACACAAGTGCGAAATGTGGTTTTTCAACACTAACACAAGTGCGAAAAGTGGTTTTTCCACACTAATAGAAGTGCAAAAGTGGTTTCCTGCACCAACACAAGTGCGAAAAGTGGTTTTTCAACACTAACACAAGTGCGAAAAGTGGTTTTTCAACATTAACACAAGTGCGAAAAGTGGTTTTTCCACACTAATACAAGTGCAAAAGTGGTTTCCTGCACCAACACAAGTGCGAAAAGTGGATTTTCAACACTAACACAAGTGCGAAAAGTGGTTTTTCAACACTATCACAAGTGCAAAAAGTGTTTTTTCCACACTAATACAAGTGCAAAAGTGGTTTACTGCACCAACACAAGTGCGAAAAGTGGTTTTTCAACACTAACACAAGTGTGAAAAGTGGTTTTTCAACACTAACACAAGTGCGAAAAGTGGTTTTTCAACACTAACACAAGTGCGAAAAGTGGTTTTTCCACACTAATACAAGTGCAAACGTGGTTTCCTGCACCAACACAAGTGCGAAAAGTGGTTTTTCAACACTAACACAAGTGCGAAAAGTGGTTTTTCAACACTAACACAAGTGCGAAAAGTGGTTTTTCCACACTAATACAAGTGCAAAAGTGGTTTCCTGCACCAACACAAGTGCGAAAAGTGGTTTTTCAACACTAACACAAGTGCGAAAAGTGGTTTTTCAACACTATCACAAGTGCAAAAAGTGTTTTTTCCACACTAATACAAGTGCAAAAGTGGTTTCCTGCACCAACACAAGTGCGAAAAGTGGTTTTTCAACACTAGCACAAGTGCAAAAAGTGGTTTTTCAACACTAACACAAGTGCGAAAGTATTTTTTTCCACACTAATACAAGTGCAAAAGTGGTTTCCTGCACCAACACAAGTGCGAAAAGTGTTTTTTCAACACTAACACAAGTGCGAAAAGTGGTTTTTCAACAATATCACAAGTGCAAAAAGTGTTTTTTCCACACTAATACAAGTGCAAAAGTGGTTTCCTGCACCAACACAAGTGCGAAAAGTGGTTTTTCAACACTAACACAAGTGCGAAAAGTTGTTTTTCAACACTAACACAAGTGCGAAAAGTGTTTTTTCCACACTAATACAAGTGCAAAAGTGGTTTCCTGCACCAACACAAGTGCGAAAAGTGGTTTTTCAACACTAACACAAGTGCAAAAAGTGGTTTTTCAACACTAACACAAGTGCGAAAAGTGGTTTTTCAACACTAACACAAGTGCGAAAAGTGGTTTTTCCACACTAATACAAGTGCAAAAGTGGTTTCCTGCACCAACACAAGTGCGAAAAGTGGTTTTTCAACACTAACACAAGTGCGAAAAGTGGTTTTTCAACACTATCACAAGTGCAAAAAGTATTTTTTCCACACTAATACAAGTGCAAAAGTGGTTTCCTGCACCAACACAAGTGCGAAAAGTGGTTTTTCAACACTAACACAAGTGCGAAAAGTGGTTTTTCAACACTAACACAAGTGCGAAAAGTGGTTTTTCAACACTATCACAAGTGCAAAAAGTGTTTTTTCCACACTAATACAAGTGCAAAAGTGGTTTCCTGCACCAACACAAGTGCGAAAAGTGGTTCTTCAACACTAACACAAGTGCGAAAAGTGGTTTTTCAGCACTATCTCAAGTGCAAAAAGTGTTTTTTCCACACGAATACAGGTGCAAAAGTGGTTTCCTGCACCAACACAAGTGCGAAAAGTGGTTTTTCAACACCAACACAAGTGCGAAAAGTGGTTTTTCCACACTAATACAAGTGCAAAAGTGGTTTCCTGCACCAACACAAGTGTGAAAAGTGGTTTTTCAACACTAACACAAGTGCGAAAAGTGGTTTTTCAACACTATCACAAGTGCAACAAGTGTTTTTTCCACACTAATACAAGTGCAAAAGTGGTTTCCTGCACCAACACAAGTGCGAAAAGTGGTTTTTCAACACTAACACAAGTGTGAAAAGTGGTTTTTCAACACTAACACAAGTGCGAAAAGTGGTTTTTCAACACTAACACAAGTGCGAAAAGTGGTTTTTCCACACTAATACAAGTGCAAAAGTGGTTTCCTGCACCAACACAAGTGCGAAAAGTGGTTTTTCAACACTAACACAAGTGCGAAAAGTGGTTTTTCAACACTAACACAAGTGCGAAAAGTGGTTTTTCCACACTAATACAAGTGCAAAAGTGGTTTCCTGCACCAACACAAGTGCGAAAAGTGGTTTTTCAACACTAACACAAGTGCGAAAAGTGGTTTTTCAACACTATCACAAGTGCAAAAAGTGTTTTTTCCACACTAATACAAGTGCAAAAGTGGTTTCCTGCACCAACACAAGTGCGAAAAGTGGTTTTTCAACACTAGCACAAGTGCAAAAAGTGGTTTTTCAACACTAACACAAGTGCGAAAAGTGTTTTTTTCCACACTAATACAAGTGCAAAAGTGGTTTCCTGCACCAACACAAGTGCGAAAAGTGTTTTTTCAACACTAACACAAGTGCGAAAAGTGGTTTTTCAACAATATCACAAGTGCAAAAAGTGTTTTTTCCACACTAATACAAGTGCAAAAGTGGTTTCCTGCACCAACACAAGTGCGAAAAGTGGTTTTTCAACACTAACACAAGTGCGAAAAGTGGTTTTTCAACACTAACACAAGTGCAAAAGTGGTTTCCTGCACCAACACAAGTGCGAAAAGTGGTTTTTCAACACTAACACAAGTGCGAAAAGTGGTTTTTCAACACTAACACAAGTGCAAAAAGTGTTTTTTCCACACTAATACAAGTGCAAAAGTGGTTTCCTGCACCAACACAAGTGCAAAAAGTGGTTTTTCAACACTAACACAAGTGCAAAAAGTGGTTTTTCAACACTAACCCAAGTGCGAAAAGTGGTTTTTCAACACTAACACAAGTGCGAAAAGTGGTTTTTCAACACTATCAAAAGTGCAAAAAGTGTTTTTCCCACACTAATACAAGTGCAAAAGTGGTTTCCTGCACCAACACAAGTGCGAAAAGTGGTTTTTCAACACTAACACAAGTGCGAAGTGGTTTTTCAACACTAACACAAGTGCGAAAAGTGGTTTTTCAACAATAACACAAGTGCGAAAAGTGGTTTTTCAACACTATCACAAGTGCAAAAAGTGTTTTTCCCACACTAATACAAGTGCAAAAGTGGTTTCCTGCACCAACATAAGTGCGAAAAATGGTTTTTCAACACTAACACAAGTGGGAAAAGTGGTTTTTCAACACTAACACAAGTGCGAAAAGTGTTTTTTCCACACTAATACAAGTGCAAAAGTGGTTTCCTGCACCAACACAAGTGCGAAAAGTGGTTTTTCAACACTAACACAAGTGCAAAAAGTGGTTTTTCAACATTAACACAAGTGCGAAAAGTGGTTTTCCCACACTAATACAAGTGCAAAAGTGGTTTCCTGCACCAACACAAGTGCGAAAAGTGGTTTTTCAACACTAACACAAGTGCGAAAAGTGGTTTTTCCACACTAATACAAGTGCAAAAGTGGTTTCCTGCACCAACACAAGTGTGAAAAGTGGTTTTTCAACACTAACACAAGTGCGAAAAGTGGTTTTTCAACACTATCACAAGTGCAAAAAGTGTTTTTTCCACACTAATACAAGTGCAAAAGTGGTTTCCTGCACCAACACAAGTGCGAAAAGTGGTTTTTCAACACTAACACAAGTGTGAAAAGTGGTTTTTCAACACTAACACAAGTGCGAAAAGTGGTTTTTCAACACTAACACAAGTGCGAAAAGTGGTTTTTCCACACTAATACAAGTGCAAAAGTGGTTTCCTGCACCAACACAAGTGCGAAAAGTGGTTTTTCAACACTAACACAAGTGCGAAAAGTGGTTTTTCAACACTAACACAAGTGCGAAAAGTGGTTTTTCCACACTAATACAAGTGCAAAAGTGGTTTCCTGCACCAACACAAGTGCGAAAAGTGGTTTTTCAACACTAACACAAGTGCGAAAAGTGGTTTTTCAACACTATCACAAGTGCAAAAAGTGTTTTTTCCACACTAATACAAGTGCAAAAGTGGTTTCCTGCACCAACACAAGTGCGAAAAGTGGTTTTTCAACACTAGCACAAGTGCAAAAAGTGGTTTTTCAACACTAACACAAGTGCGAAAAGTGTTTTTTTCCACACTAATACAAGTGCAAAAGTGGTTTCCTGCACCAACACAAGTGCGAAAAGTGTTTTTTCAACACTAACACAAGTGCGAAAAGTGGTTTTTCAACAATATCACAAGTGCAAAAAGTGTTTTTTCCACACTAATACAAGTGCAAAAGTGGTTTCCTGCACCAACACAAGTGCGAAAAGTGGTTTTTCAACACTAACACAGTGCGAAAAGTGGTTTTTCAACACTAACACAAGTGCAAAAGTGGTTTCCTGCACCAACACAAGTGCGAAAAGTGGTTTTTCAACACTAACACAAGTGCGAAAAGTGGTTTTTCAACACTAACACAAGTGCAAAAAGTGTTTTTTCCACACTAATACAAGTGCAAAAGTGGTTTCCTGCACCAACATAAGTGCGAAAAGTGGTTTTTCAACACTAACACAAGTGCGAAAAGTGGTTTTTCAACACTAACACAAGTGCGAAAAGTGTTTTTTCCACACTATCACAAGTGCAAAAAGTGTTTTTTCAGCACTATCACAAGTGCAGAAAGTGTTTTTTCCACACTAATACAAGTGCAAAAGTGGTTTCCTGCACCAACACAAGTGCAAAAAGTGGTTTTTCAACACTAACACAAGTGCAAAAAGTGGTTTTTCAACACTAACCCAAGTGCGAAAAGTGGTTTTTCAACACTAACACAAGTGCAAAAAGTGTTTTTTCCACACTAATACAAGTGCAAAAGTGGTTTCCTGTACCAACACAAGTGCGAAAAGTGGTTTTTCAACACTAACACAAGTGCGAAAAGTGGTTTTTCAACACTAACACAAGTGCGAAAAGTGGTTTTTCCACACTAATACAAGTGCAAAAGTGGTTTCCTGCACCAACACAAGTGCGAAAAGTGGTTTTTCAACACTAACACCAGTGCGAAAAGTGGTTTTTCAACACTAACACAAGTGCGAAGTGTTTTTTCCACACTAATACAAGTGCAAAAGTGGTTTCCTGCACCAACACAAGTGCGAAAAGTGGTTTTTCAACACTAACACAAGTGCGAAATGTGGTTTTTCAACACTAACACAAGTGCGAAAAGTGGTTTTTCCACACTAATAGAAGTGCAAAAGTGGTTTCCTGCACCAACACAAGTGCGAAAAGTGGTTTTTCAACACTAACACAAGTGCGAAAAGTGGTTTTTCAACATTAACACAAGTGCGAAAAGTGGTTTTTCCACACTAATACAAGTGCAAAAGTGGTTTCCTGCACCAACACAAGTGCGAAAAGTGGATTTTCAACACTAACACAAGTGCGAAAAGTGGTTTTTCAACACTATCACAAGTGCAAAAAGTGTTTTTTCCACACTAATACAAGTGCAAAAGTGGTTTACTGCACCAACACAAGTGCGAAAAGTGGTTTTTCAACACTAACACAAGTGTGAAAAGTGGTTTTTCAACACTAACACAAGTGCGAAAAGTGGTTTTTCAACACTAACACAAGTGCGAAAAGTGGTTTTTCCACACTAATACAAGTGCAAACGTGGTTTCCTGCACCAACACAAGTGCGAAAAGTGGTTTTTCAACACTAACACAAGTGCGAAAAGTGGTTTTTCAACACTAACACAAGTGCGAAAAGTGGTTTTTCCACACTAATACAAGTGCAAAAGTGGTTTCCTGCACCAACACAAGTGCGAAAAGTGGTTTTTCAACACTAACACAAGTGCGAAAAGTGGTTTTTCAACACTATCACAAGTGCAAAAAGTGTTTTTTCCACACTAATACAAGTGCAAAAGTGGTTTCCTGCACCAACACAAGTGCGAAAAGTGGTTTTTCAACACTAGCACAAGTGCAAAAAGTGGTTTTTCAACACTAACACAAGTGCGAAAGTATTTTTTTCCACACTAATACAAGTGCAAAAGTGGTTTCCTGCACCAACACAAGTGCGAAAAGTGTTTTTTCAACACTAACACAAGTGCGAAAAGTGGTTTTTCAACAATATCACAAGTGCAAAAAGTGTTTTTTCCACACTAATACAAGTGCAAAAGTGGTTTCCTGCACCAACACAAGTGCGAAAAGTGGTTTTTCAACACTAACACAAGTGCGAAAAGTGGTTTTTCAACACTAACACAAGTGCGAAAAGTGTTTTTTCCACACTAATACAAGTGCAAAAGTGGTTTCCTGCACCAACACAAGTGCGAAAAGTGGTTTTTCAACACTAACACAAGTGCAAAAAGTGGTTTTTCAACACTAACACAAGTGCGAAAAGTGGTTTTTCAACACTAACACAAGTGCGAAAAGTGGTTTTTCCACACTAATACAAGTGCAAAAGTGGTTTCCTGCACCAACACAAGTGCGAAAAGTGGTTTTTCAACACTAACACAAGTGCGAAAAGTGGTTTTTCAACACTATCACAAGTGCAAAAAGTATTTTTTCCACACTAATACAAGTGCAAAAGTGGTTTCCTGCACCAACACAAGTGCGAAAAGTGGTTTTTCAACACTAACACAAGTGCGAAAAGTGGTTTTTCAACACTAACACAAGTGCGAAAAGTGGTTTTTCAACACTATCACAAGTGCAAAAAGTGTTTTTTCCACACTAATACAAGTGCAAAAGTGGTTTCCTGCACCAACACAAGTGCGAAAAGTGGTTCTTCAACACTAACACAAGTGCGAAAAGTGGTTTTTCAGCACTATCTCAAGTGCAAAAAGTGTTTTTTCCACACGAATACAGGTGCAAAAGTGGTTTCCTGCACCAACACAAGTGCGAAAAGTGGTTTTTCAACACTAACACAAGTGCGAAAAGTGGTTTTTCCACACTAATACAAGTGCAAAAGTGGTTTCCTGCACCAACACAAGTGTGAAAAGTGGTTTTTCAACACTAACACAAGTGCGAAAAGTGGTTTTTCAACAATATCACAAGTGCAAAAAGTGTTTTTCCACACTAATACAAGTGCAAAAGTGGTTTCCTGCACCAACATGTGCGAAAAGTGGTTTTTCAACACTAACACAAGTGCGAAAAGTGGTTTTTCCACACTAATACAAGTGCAAAAGTGGTCTCCTGCACCAACACAAGTGCGAAAAGTGTTTTTTCAACACTAACACAAGTGCGAAAAGTGGTTTTTCAACAATATCACAAGTGCAAAAAGTGTTTTTCCACACTAATACAAGTGCAAAAGTGGTTTCCTGCACCAACATGTGCGAAAAGTGGTTTTTCAACACTAACACAAGTGCGAAAAGTGGTTTTTCAACACTAACACAAGTGCAAAAAGTGGTTTTTCCACACTAATACAAGTGCAAAAGTGGTTTCCTGCACCAACACAAGTGCGAAAAGTGGTTTTTCAACACTAACACAAGTGCGAAAAGTGGTTTTTCAACACTAACACAAGTGCGAAAAGTGGTTTTTCCACACTAATACAAGTGCAAAAGTGGTTTCCTGCACCAACACAAGTGCGAAAAGTGGTTTTTCAACACTAACACAAGTGCGAAAAGTGGTTTTTCAACACCAACACAAGTGCGAAAAGTGGTTTTTCCACACTAATACAAGTGCAAAAGTGGTTTCCTGCACCAACACAAGTGCTAAAAGTGGTTTTTCAACACTAACACAAGTGCGAAAAGTGGTTTTTCAACACTAACACAAGTGCGAAAAGTGTTTTTTCCACACTAATACAAGTGCAAAAGTGGTTTCTTGCACCAACACAAGTGCGAAAAGTGGTTTTTCAACACTAACACAAGTGCGAAAAGTGGTTTTTCAACACTAACACAAGTGCGAAAAGTGGTTTTTCAACATTAACACAAGTGCGCAAAGTGGTTTTTCCACACTAATACAAGTGCAAAAGTGGTTTCCTGTACCAACACAAGTGCGAAAAGTGGTTTTTCAACACTAACACAAGTGCGAAAAGTGGTTTTTCAATACTAACACAAGTGCGAAAAGTGGTTTTTCCACACTAATACAAGTGCAAAAGTGGTTTCCTGCACCAACACAAGTGCGAAAAGTGGTTTTTCAACACTAACACCAGTGCGAAAAGTGGTTTTTCAACACTAACACAAGTGCGAAGTGTTTTTTCCACACTAATACAAGTGCAAAAGTGGTTTCCTGCACCAACACAAGTGCGAAAAGTGGTTTTTCAACACTAACACAAGTGCGAAATGTGGTTTTTCAACACTAACACAAGTGCGAAAAGTGGTTTTTCCACACTAATAGAAGTGCAAAAGTGGTTTCCTGCACCAACACAAGTGCGAAAAGTGGTTTTTCAACACTAACACAAGTGCGAAAAGTGGTTTTTCAACATTAACACAAGTGCGAAAAGTGGTTTTTCCACACTAATACAAGTGCAAAAGTGGTTTCCTGCACCAACACAAGTGCGAAAAGTGGATTTTCAACACTAACACAAGTGCGAAAAGTGGTTTTTCAACACTATCACAAGTGCAAAAAGTGTTTTTTCCACACTAATACAAGTGCAAAAGTGGTTTACTGCACCAACACAAGTGCGAAAAGTGGTTTTTCAACACTAACACAAGTGTGAAAAGTGGTTTTTCAACACTAACACAAGTGCGAAAAGTGGTTTTTCAACACTAACACAAGTGCGAAAAGTGGTTTTTCCACACTAATACAAGTGCAAACGTGGTTTCCTGCACCAACACAAGTGCGAAAAGTGGTTTTTCAACACTAACACAAGTGCGAAAAGTGGTTTTTCAACACTAACACAAGTGCGAAAAGTGGTTTTTCCACACTAATACAAGTGCAAAAGTGGTTTCCTGCACCAACACAAGTGCGAAAAGTGGTTTTTCAACACTAACACAAGTGCGAAAAGTGGTTTTTCAACACTATCACAAGTGCAAAAAGTGTTTTTTCCACACTAATACAAGTGCAAAAGTGGTTTCCTGCACCAACACAAGTGCGAAAAGTGGTTTTTCAACACTAGCACAAGTGCAAAAAGTGGTTTTTCAACACTAACACAAGTGCGAAAGTATTTTTTTCCACACTAATACAAGTGCAAAAGTGGTTTCCTGCACCAACACAAGTGCGAAAAGTGTTTTTTCAACACTAACACAAGTGCGAAAAGTGGTTTTTCAACAATATCACAAGTGCAAAAAGTGTTTTTTCCACACTAATACAAGTGCAAAAGTGGTTTCCTGCACCAACACAAGTGCGAAAAGTGGTTTTTCAACACTAACACAAGTGCGAAAAGTTGTTTTTCAACACTAACACAAGTGCGAAAAGTGTTTTTTCCACACTAATACAAGTGCAAAAGTGGTTTCCTGCACCAACACAAGTGCGAAAAGTGGTTTTTCAACACTAACACAAGTGCAAAAAGTGGTTTTTCAACACTAACACAAGTGCGAAAAGTGGTTTTTCAACACTAACACAAGTGCGAAAAGTGGTTTTTCCACACTAATACAAGTGCAAAAGTGGTTTCCTGCACCAACACAAGTGCGAAAAGTGGTTTTTCAACACTAACACAAGTGCGAAAAGTGGTTTTTCAACACTATCACAAGTGCAAAAAGTATTTTTTCCACACTAATACAAGTGCAAAAGTGGTTTCCTGCACCAACACAAGTGCGAAAAGTGGTTTTTCAACACTAACACAAGTGCGAAAAGTGGTTTTTCAACACTAACACAAGTGCGAAAAGTGGTTTTTCAACACTATCACAAGTGCAAAAAGTGTTTTTTCCACACTAATACAAGTGCAAAAGTGGTTTCCTGCACCAACACAAGTGCGAAAAGTGGTTCTTCAACACTAACACAAGTGCGAAAAGTGGTTTTTCAGCACTATCTCAAGTGCAAAAAGTGTTTTTTCCACACGAATACAGGTGCAAAAGTGGTTTCCTGCACCAACACAAGTGCGAAAAGTGGTTTTTCAACACCAACACAAGTGCGAAAAGTGGTTTTTCCACACTAATACAAGTGCAAAAGTGGTTTCCTGCACCAACACAAGTGTGAAAAGTGGTTTTTCAACACTAACACAAGTGCGAAAAGTGGTTTTTCAACAATATCACAAGTGCAAAAAGTGTTTTTTCCACACTAATACAAGTGCAAAAGTGGTTTCCTGCACCAACACAAGTGCGAAAAGTGGTTTTTCAACACTAACACAAGTGCGAAAAGTGGTTTTTCAACACTAACACAAGTGCGAAAAGTGTTTTTTCCACACTAATACAAGTGCAAAAGTGGTTTCCTGCACCAACACAAGTGCGAAAAGTGGTTTTTCAACACTAACACAAGTGCGAAAAGTGGTTTTTCAACACTAACACAAGTGCGAAAAGTGTTTTTTCCACACTAATACAAGTGCAAAAGTGGTTTCCTGCACCAACACAAGTGCGAAAAGTGGTTTTTCAACACTAACACAAGTGCAAAAAGTGGTTTTTCAACACTAACACAAGTGCGAAAAGTGGTTTTTCAACACTAACACAAGTGCGAAAAGTGGTTTTTCCACACTAATACAAGTGCAAAAGTGGTTTCCTGCACCAACACAAGTGCGAAAAGTGGTTTTTCAACACTAACACAAGTGCGAAAAGTGGTTTTTCAACACTATCACAAGTGCAAAAAGTATTTTTTCCACACTAATACAAGTGCAAAAGTGGTTTCCTGCACCAACACAAGTGCGAAAAGTGGTTTTTCAACACTAACACAAGTGCGAAAAGTGGTTTTTCAACACTAACACAAGTGCGAAAAGTGGTTTTTCAACACTATCACAAGTGCAAAAAGTGTTTTTTCCACACTAATACAAGTGCAAAAGTGGTTTCCTGCACCAACACAAGTGCGAAAAGTGGTTCTTCAACACTAACACAAGTGCGAAAAGTGGTTTTTCAGCACTATCTCAAGTGCAAAAAGTGTTTTTTCCACACGAATACAGGTGCAAAAGTGGTTTCCTGCACCAACACAAGTGCGAAAAGTGGTTTTTCAACACTAACACAAGTGCGAAAAGTGGTTTTTCCACACTAATACAAGTGCAAAAGTGGTTTCCTGCACCAACACAAGTGTGAAAAGTGGTTTTTCAACACTAACACAAGTGCGAAAAGTGGTTTTTCAACAATATCACAAGTGCAAAAAGTGTTTTTCCACACTAATACAAGTGCAAAAGTGGTTTCCTGCACCAACATGTGCGAAAAGTGGTTTTTCAACACTAACACAAGTGCGAAAAGTGGTTTTTCCACACTAATACAAGTGCAAAAGTGGTCTCCTGCACCAACACAAGTGCGAAAAGTGTTTTTTCAACACTAACACAAGTGCGAAAAGTGGTTTTTCAACAATATCACAAGTGCAAAAAGTGTTTTTCCACACTAATACAAGTGCAAAAGTGGTTTCCTGCACCAACATGTGCGAAAAGTGGTTTTTCAACACTAACACAAGTGCGAAAAGTGGTTTTTCAACACTAACACAAGTGCAAAAAGTGGTTTTTCCACACTAATACAAGTGCAAAAGTGGTTTCCTGCACCAACACAAGTGCGAAAAGTGGTTTTTCAACACTAACACAAGTGCGAAAAGTGGTTTTTCAACACTAACACAAGTGCGAAAAGTGGTTTTTCCACACTAATACAAGTGCAAAAGTGGTTTCCTGCACCAACACAAGTGCGAAAAGTGGTTTTTCAACACTAACACAAGTGCGAAAAGTGGTTTTTCAACACCAACACAAGTGCGAAAAGTGGTTTTTCCACACTAATACAAGTGCAAAAGTGGTTTCCTGCACCAACACAAGTGCTAAAAGTGGTTTTTCAACACTAACACAAGTGCGAAAAGTGGTTTTTCAACACTAACACAAGTGCGAAAAGTGTTTTTTCCACACTAATACAAGTGCAAAAGTGGTTTCTTGCACCAACACAAGTGCGAAAAGTGGTTTTTCAACACTAACACAAGTGCGAAAAGTGGTTTTTCAACACTAACACAAGTGCGAAAAGTGGTTTTTCAACATTAACACAAGTGCGCAAAGTGGTTTTTCCACACTAATACAAGTGCAAAAGTGGTTTCCTGTACCAACACAAGTGCGAAAAGTGGTTTTTCAACACTAACACAAGTGCGAAAAGTGGTTTTTCAATACTAACACAAGTGCGAAAAGTGGTTTTTCCACACTAATACAAGTGCAAAAGTGGTTTCCTGCACCAACACAAGTGCGAAAAGTGGTTTTTCAACACTAACACCAGTGCGAAAAGTGGTTTTTCAACACTAACACAAGTGCGAAGTGTTTTTTCCACACTAATACAAGTGCAAAAGTGGTTTCCTGCACCAACACAAGTGCGAAAAGTGGTTTTTCAACACTAACACAAGTGCGAAATGTGGTTTTTCAACACTAACACAAGTGCGAAAAGTGGTTTTTCCACACTAATAGAAGTGCAAAAGTGGTTTCCTGCACCAACACAAGTGCGAAAAGTGGTTTTTCAACACTAACACAAGTGCGAAAAGTGGTTTTTCAACATTAACACAAGTGCGAAAAGTGGTTTTTCCACACTAATACAAGTGCAAAAGTGGTTTCCTGCACCAACACAAGTGCGAAAAGTGGATTTTCAACACTAACACAAGTGCGAAAAGTGGTTTTTCAACACTATCACAAGTGCAAAAAGTGTTTTTTCCACACTAATACAAGTGCAAAAGTGGTTTACTGCACCAACACAAGTGCGAAAAGTGGTTTTTCAACACTAACACAAGTGTGAAAAGTGGTTTTTCAACACTAACACAAGTGCGAAAAGTGGTTTTTCAACACTAACACAAGTGCGAAAAGTGGTTTTTCCACACTAATACAAGTGCAAACGTGGTTTCCTGCACCAACACAAGTGCGAAAAGTGGTTTTTCAACACTAACACAAGTGCGAAAAGTGGTTTTTCAACACTAACACAAGTGCGAAAAGTGGTTTTTCCACACTAATACAAGTGCAAAAGTGGTTTCCTGCACCAACACAAGTGCGAAAAGTGGTTTTTCAACACTAACACAAGTGCGAAAAGTGGTTTTTCAACACTATCACAAGTGCAAAAAGTGTTTTTTCCACACTAATACAAGTGCAAAAGTGGTTTCCTGCACCAACACAAGTGCGAAAAGTGGTTTTTCAACACTAGCACAAGTGCAAAAAGTGGTTTTTCAACACTAACACAAGTGCGAAAGTATTTTTTTCCACACTAATACAAGTGCAAAAGTGGTTTCCTGCACCAACACAAGTGCGAAAAGTGTTTTTTCAACACTAACACAAGTGCGAAAAGTGGTTTTTCAACAATATCACAAGTGCAAAAAGTGTTTTTTCCACACTAATACAAGTGCAAAAGTGGTTTCCTGCACCAACACAAGTGCGAAAAGTGGTTTTTCAACACTAACACAAGTGCGAAAAGTTGTTTTTCAACACTAACACAAGTGCGAAAAGTGTTTTTTCCACACTAATACAAGTGCAAAAGTGGTTTCCTGCACCAACACAAGTGCGAAAAGTGGTTTTTCAACACTAACACAAGTGCAAAAAGTGGTTTTTCAACACTAACACAAGTGCGAAAAGTGGTTTTTCAACACTAACACAAGTGCGAAAAGTGGTTTTTCCACACTAATACAAGTGCAAAAGTGGTTTCCTGCACCAACACAAGTGCGAAAAGTGGTTTTTCAACACTAACACAAGTGCGAAAAGTGGTTTTTCAACACTATCACAAGTGCAAAAAGTATTTTTTCCACACTAATACAAGTGCAAAAGTGGTTTCCTGCACCAACACAAGTGCGAAAAGTGGTTTTTCAACACTAACACAAGTGCGAAAAGTGGTTTTTCAACACTAACACAAGTGCGAAAAGTGGTTTTTCAACACTATCACAAGTGCAAAAAGTGTTTTTTCCACACTAATACAAGTGCAAAAGTGGTTTCCTGCACCAACACAAGTGCGAAAAGTGGTTCTTCAACACTAACACAAGTGCGAAAAGTGGTTTTTCAGCACTATCTCAAGTGCAAAAAGTGTTTTTTCCACACGAATACAGGTGCAAAAGTGGTTTCCTGCACCAACACAAGTGCGAAAAGTGGTTTTTCAACACCAACACAAGTGCGAAAAGTGGTTTTTCCACACTAATACAAGTGCAAAAGTGGTTTCCTGCACCAACACAAGTGTGAAAAGTGGTTTTTCAACACTAACACAAGTGCGAAAAGTGGTTTTTCAACACTATCACAAGTGCAACAAGTGTTTTTTCCACACTAATACAAGTGCAAAAGTGGTTTCCTGCACCAACACAAGTGCGAAAAGTGGTTTTTCAACACTAACACAAGTGTGAAAAGTGGTTTTTCAACACTAACACAAGTGCGAAAAGTGGTTTTTCAACACTAACACAAGTGCGAAAAGTGGTTTTTCCACACTAATACAAGTGCAAAAGTGGTTTCCTGCACCAACACAAGTGCGAAAAGTGGTTTTTCAACACTAACACAAGTGCGAAAAGTGGTTTTTCAACACTAACACAAGTGCGAAAAGTGGTTTTTCCACACTAATACAAGTGCAAAAGTGGTTTCCTGCACCAACACAAGTGCGAAAAGTGGTTTTTCAACACTAACACAAGTGCGAAAAGTGGTTTTTCAACACTATCACAAGTGCAAAAAGTGTTTTTTCCACACTAATACAAGTGCAAAAGTGGTTTCCTGCACCAACACAAGTGCGAAAAGTGGTTTTTCAACACTAGCACAAGTGCAAAAAGTGGTTTTTCAACACTAACACAAGTGCGAAAAGTGTTTTTTTCCACACTAATACAAGTGCAAAAGTGGTTTCCTGCACCAACACAAGTGCGAAAAGTGTTTTTTCAACACTAACACAAGTGCGAAAAGTGGTTTTTCAACAATATCACAAGTGCAAAAAGTGTTTTTTCCACACTAATACAAGTGCAAAAGTGGTTTCCTGCACCAACACAAGTGCGAAAAGTGGTTTTTCAACACTAACACAAGTGCGAAAAGTGGTTTTTCAACACTAACACAAGTGCAAAAGTGGTTTCCTGCACCAACACAAGTGCGAAAAGTGGTTTTTCAACACTAACACAAGTGCGAAAAGTGGTTTTTCAACACTAACACAAGTGCAAAAAGTGTTTTTTCCACACTAATACAAGTGCAAAAGTGGTTTCCTGCACCAACACAAGTGCAAAAAGTGGTTTTTCAACACTAACACAAGTGCAAAAAGTGGTTTTTCAACACTAACCCAAGTGCGAAAAGTGGTTTTTCAACACTAACACAAGTGCGAAAAGTGGTTTTTCAACACTATCAAAAGTGCAAAAAGTGTTTTTCCCACACTAATACAAGTGCAAAAGTGGTTTCCTGCACCAACACAAGTGCGAAAAGTGGTTTTTCAACACTAACACAAGTGCGAAGTGGTTTTTCAACACTAACACAAGTGCGAAAAGTGGTTTTTCAACACTAACACAAGTGCGAAAAGTGGTTTTTCAACACTATCACAAGTGCAAAAAGTGTTTTTCC
>NW_027617809.1:0-90000 GCF_964187855.1 Myxine glutinosa
GGCGCGATGGTAGCGGGGTTATAGGGAGGTGGTGGCGGGAGCGCAGAAAGGATAGGTGGTGCCTGAAACCCCGGGACAGAGCTTAGGTCTGGGGCTGGGGAGGGTAGATTGGTCACTGCCTCCCCTACCGCGGGGGCTGGGTTTTCAACGAGCGACATCAGTCGCGCGTTGGCCTGCTTTTCTATTTCCTTAAGCGCTTCATCCTGCACTTTATTCGCCTGTTTCCTCAGACCCTTGAGTTTTGTTACCTCACCAGCCAGGCTAGCCTGTTTCGACTTTGCGTGTCGCTTCATCGCTTCTTCCTTCCACCAGCCAAAGACTTTCCAATAGTCGGGCGGGAAGTGTTTCGTGGCCTGTTCAAACTTTTCTAATGTCTCATACAACACGTCCAATTTTTCCAGCGCAAAAGACCCTCCTTCGGGCCACGATTCTCCTAAATCCTTCGTCAGCGCAACCCATGACTTCCCTGGTCTCACAGCATCATAGCCATACCTCCGAAACATGAAAAATGCCGGGGTATTTCTAAGCGGTTCACCTGCCTTTACTGTCTTATTACCCATACGGTTACCCATCCTAGGAAAATTTAGTTTACCGACGTAGCCTTGTACTCGTGAGGATCTCCCGCCTCGCGGCACGGCTACGCTACCTAACTCTCCTTATACTCGTGAGGATCGTCCGCCTCGCGTTCTACCTAACTCGCAGCCCTGTACTCGTGAGGTTCGTCCGCCTCGTGGTACGGCCGCACTACCTAACTCTCCTGAGAGGCTCGTCCGCCTACACAGCCGTCTAACCTAACCTTACTGTACTCTCCTGGCGTCCTACGCCCTTATAATACTTCTAATCTTACTTAAAATTCCGACGTCTCCCAGGTAGGCCTCGGATCGGGACGCCGCCCTTATCCTTACCCTCACAACCCAGAGATCTATTACCCCTTAACCTCAGGCGCCCAACGTGGGGCACTTCCCCTTACGTAACGTTACCCTAACGAGTCCATAAACAATCAGTTGCTCCGGGACCCAAGCGGTCCGTAATTAAATTTAGGTTCGTGGAACAGGTATGAGCAGGGAACGGAACAAACGGCAACCGAGCAAGAGAGTGGTTTACAATTTGGACTGACCCCCAGGCTAAAAAGGAAAAACAAAAGAAAACCACAGCTCACCTGACCCGGGTCAATTGCCAGCTGGTCTCTCACCACTCACTTGCCTGGGACCGCGTCCCGGACCGCCCAGACTGTATCCTGGCCGCTGCCACCAGTTGTTGGATTAGAACTTAGAACTTGGGACTCAGAAGACTCAGAGGAAAGGAGCAACGGATATATTTATTAGAACTCGATTACACAAGCTTGAGGACAGCAAAAGTTGCACTGAAACTCACAAGAAATGACCAACAGTACAGCAAGATGCTCTGAATTAAATCAATTAAACTTTGCTTTATATAAGGAATATCAGGGGTGGGGTTAGCTCACAAGATACAGAGATAGAATGGGCTCATTGGTCCCAGAATGGGCTCATTGGTCCCCCCACCATAGTCCCATCCTGTTGTTCAGTTACTTAGAGGAAGCTCATCAAGGCCACTCATAGGTTAACTCAGATAAGGAGATGGTCAGCCATATGTGGCAACATGTTTACAACTTTCTGTATAGAACTTTGGTTGAGAAAGAACAAAGGGAGGGTGAAACTCATAAAAGTGTCAACATTCAGGATATTGGAAAAGTCATGAGGAGATAACAACTGTAGCCAAGGCCAGGAGAGGAGAACTGAAAGATTGTGCCCACGCAGGCTAAGAGCACACAGGAAAGAACTCCTTATTAGGATATTACACATCCTCAAAGCACAAGAAAGGATTTAAGTATTATAAAGAGTCCAAGCTTTAAGGCAAAACAGAACATATAATTGGTTATACTTGGTAATTGGTAAAGCAGCATAATAACAAAGGGGGAGGGGCATAATAGCTCCCTACATATATATATATATATATATATATATATATATATATATATATATATATTATACAATCAATCAAAGCTTGTGGAGGAGTGAGAACACGTAACGGAATAAAAGAACAGCATGGATAGGGAATTGGGTCGGGGTAGGCTTGAGGAGAGTTAATGGGTGTAGAAAATATTATGTTGGTTGGATAAGCATATATAGATTTAGGTAGATCTGCATAGGTAGGTGGTTCATCTGTCGTGATGGGGAAACCTCACCTGTAATAAGTTCTGTCTAGCCCGGTTTGTTCGGATTAAGGTGTATCTTCGTCCCCATTAGCATTACGAGGAATGGGGCATGTTAAATAGTTCTAAGGATTATGCTAACTCCATTGTATGTGAAACCTCTGTGAACATTCCCATGTCCCTTATGGCAATACATCCCACACATTAGTTAGCCCCATTAGTGCACACATTAATTAATCCCCTGCCGCCACAATGACTGACCGGAAAGACAAGCAGGAAGTGGCCACCGCGCAGTAGTACACCATGGCAAGCAAACATCGCGCAGGCAGGCCGAGAGACATGCACAGAAGGACCCCGTAACACAAGCACCGATTGGAGAGCAGGACGATGAAGGACGTGCCACTCTGGCCACCGACAAATGACGATCACTAAAGGCGCGAACATTCGGCCAGTTGGTGTGGAGGGCCCGAAGGAGGACACAAGGAGCGACGCAGCGGTTGGACGAGAGAATAGGTGACGTCAAGGCACGGGCGGTAAAACGACTGGCAAGCTGACATTTTGCCCTTCTCGTTCCTGGATCCATCCTGCCTGGACCTCTGTCTCGACCTTTCTTCTTGCCTTGTTATTCTGCCCTTGCCTCGCCCTGCTCGTTTGGTCCCTTCATCTTCGACTCTCTCGCCACGAACGTTGGGTGCATCGGAGGGCCGTGCCAAATCCGAGGAGGACGTTGCACGGCTGTGGAGGTGGGTTGCACGCCCGCTCGCTCGATTCGCGTGGGAGGCCTCGTCGGGGCCTAGTGTACGGGGGTGCGTCGAGGCCTGTTTGGGCCGACACCGGAGCCGTGCCTGGATGACGTGAATGGACCTGACGACTGATCGAGCTAAGACGCACAAACACAAACACAACGATTTATTTTCTTCATCCTTCCATTGTTCTGTATTTGAAGTGAGGTGTGGGGACGTCCCAACTTAGGATTTAGTTTTACCGTTGCGCCCTTTGTTATCGGGTCCGTTAATAAATATTCCTGTTTGTACATTTCACATACGTTTTTGGTTGATTTATTAATTTGCAGGCAAAGACATCGTCGGACCGACAGGTAAGCCGCGGCATTCTCCCCCAACCCCCTGCTCGTGTATGATCCGCCATTGAATTGGAAACGCCTCGTTAAGCTCGATTAGCCATCCGTGGCATACTCTCGGTGTTAACTGAGCCAGCCACAGGACAATATCATGGTTGAGGAGCTCTTTTGAAGCCATCGAGGGAGGAATGGGATTGAACTGACTGAAGAGGTTGGTTCCACGGGTAGGGGAAAAGAGGACCAAATGAGTGGAGGTGAGCAGTTGGTCTGAATTTTTGGAGTCTCACCAGAAGAGAATTACTGGCAGGCCTCATGCGCCCGACAGAATCCTTGGTGGGGCAAAGCACAAAACGGGCAGATGGTAGGAGAAAGAAAGGAGGTGGTAGGAGAAAGAGAAACTGCATACCTGTCTGCGATGGGAAAGTTATAGGTTCAGAGGCTCAGTTTCATTGCAGGAGAGATCACTTGACTTCCACGACGTCAAGGTGTGAGGTAGGGGTGCCACTCCAAAGGGAATAGCAGTACTTTATGCTGTGGAAAAAGGCCTGGAAAGTAGTTAAATGTTCGGATGTGCCACGGAAAGACTTTGCATGATGAAGGAGGCCCAGTCGGTGGCTGACTTTCAAGGACAATTTCGACATGTGGTTTGCCGAAGAAATATCATGGCTGATAGTGAGGCGCAAAAGTTTGAGTGACTGAACTTCTTCAAGAATATTGTTGAGGAAGGTGGTCGGAGGGTTCACCAGATAGTCCTTTCAGAGAGAGAGAGAGTGAAATTGTGAGATTTGGCGGGAATGAAGGGCATCTTCCAAGTTTTTTACCAGCTTGTAATATTTGTCATGGACTGAAGAGCCCATTTCACATAATCGATCTCAAGAGGCTGCTCCCTGCATATCGGAAATATGAGGGATGTTCCAGGGAGTCAGAAAGATCGATGATTAAGATTAGCAATGGTCTGCATTTGTGAGTGATTTGTGTCAGCAGCTCCTCAATGCAACACTGCCGTGCGGCACTCCAGCCTTGACAGGGAGAGGAGATGAAAGGATCCCGTTGAGAGCCACACGTTGCTTATGAGAGTAGGGGAAGTCAGTAAGCCATGTGTGGAGTTGGCTCTGGATGCCATTGGCAGGGATGACGTATCCCAGGGTTATGCAAGTCTTGGAATCTCCGCTGGTTCTCAAACGTTGCGTGTTCTACATTGGTTAAAGCGTCATCCTGTTACCCCTTATATAATAATCATTAGAGTGTGCCAAAAGCGTTTACATATTATTGACAGACTTTATCAATACCTGGTGACGTCAAGGCACGGGCGGTAAAACGACTGGCTCGGGGTAGGCTTGTTGAGGAAGATAGGACCATTGGGAGATAGGGCCAAAAACGATACATAGCAGGATGTCTCAAAAAGTTGCAAACGGATTTGGACAAAACTTGGTGGACAGGTTGTGTATGTGACGAGGACTAATCGATTCGATGTTGGTGAAGATCTGAATATGGATTCGGATACGAGAATTATTTAATTTTCAAGCGATTCTTCACCATTGAAAGATCTTGTGAAAAGTGATATATAACATGATATTAAAAAAAGTTATGGACGAGTTATGAATAAACTTGGTGGAAGAGTTGGTTTGGTGACAAGAACAAGCCGATTAGATCTTGGTTCAGGTCCGAATCCAGGTCTGGCCTATCAGTGGGATAGAAAACGTAAACTGTTCAGCCTGGTGGAGGCATGCGCTCTACCGAGTGCCCTTCTAGTTTGTAATGAGTTTTCATCTCTTGTGATTTTTTTTTTTACGTTTGATCATTAATTGCTGTCCTTAAAATGTAAACAAGTTAAAATCCATCTCTACTAGTCTGAACTTCGTAAAAGTATAAATTTTTTTTATTGGAATCCTGAATCCCAAGAAGCTTTACAGATAAATGTCCACATCTATTTCACTGTGTCCTTCTAAACCCGCGCAAGGAATTGATATCTAAAGGCGCCCCTGACCCCTTTCATCAAAAACTCATTGCTCTCCTTGTTAATTATTTTACATTTTCCCTCAAAGTTTATTCTTTATTTTTGACTAAAATCAAACAATAATTCCTCCCAGAACGTAGGCAAAGGGACTAATGACCGGTTGGAGGCGAAGCGACGGACGTTGTACCAATATGTGGATGAAGCTGTGGATCTGATGAAGAGGCGAGTCGACAAAATGCAAAAGAGGAGGCTTTTTCTGCTTGAGAAGCAGATCGAGAAGATGCAGCAAAACATGGAGTATCTCCGTAAAGTAGAATCCTCACTGCAAACAGCACTGCAGGAGCTGGAGACCATTTCCTTTCTGGGGGTGAGTTTTCAAATGTTGTAATGATTAATTGAAAAGGTTCAAGAAAGCTGTATCAAGTCTGTTTAAACCTGTACGTTCATGCGTTGAGAGCCTCTTGCAGGTGAATGTCGAGGACAATGCTTTGTACAGTGAATTTAACGTATGATGTACTTTACAATTTTTTTTATACAAGGTCTCTCATGGAAGAGCTAGGACACAGAACACATCAGAACACAACATAACAAAGGGAACAGCAGGAGGAAGGGGAAACACCAATACCAAGGCGGAGGGAGAAAGTAGACGGAAGCGGACAAATACGGGACGCAAGTAACGATGAGGGTTAAGGGAAAACGCAAGGGGTGCACAACATGGATACATAAGCAAAATTTTGAGAGATGTGGTGAGGTTCAACGGACATAGAAAAGATCATGGCTTTGGATGGGGGATGACTTGAGATGGTGCTGAACAGCTGTCTTGAAGACCTGGAGGAAAGAATTGGATTAAAGAGAGTGTGTAAGGCAGTTCCACAGGCAGGAAAAGAGAGGAATAAATGAGTGGAGGTGACCTTGATTGACTCCTGGCGGAGGAGTCAAACTGTGCATCAATAACCTCCCAAACCCCAAGAGTAACTCCGGCTGCGACTTCTATTCCCCTCTGCTCACAACTCCTGTTTGTCTGTGTGTTGTACCATCCTCCGAACTTTGATGACTACATCTACATCTCTCTCAGACAACATGCACCAACTTTTAACCACTCATCCCAACTCTCTCTCCCATATGTGGTGATTTCAATTGTCACCATGGCTGATTGTTGTTACCTCTCTCAACAGCCATGGCACTTCTGCAAAGGACTTATTTGACTCCATAGGACTGACTAGATCTGTAAACTTCCCACCTGGAATTCTGTGAGTGGCAAGTCCTCCCTTCTGGATTTAGTTATGACCAACTTCCCCACTCTCCCCCAACCCTCCACCCATCCCCCAATGTATCTTGCTCTCCCTCTGCCCCAATTGGTTCATCTGATCATGTGCTTGTTAAGGTCAACAATCAACATCTCTGGCCATTCTCGGAGAACAGCCTCAGAGCCGAGGAGTCTGGCATTTCACTCAGGCCGACTGGCACGGTCTGTAAGCAGCCATCAATCATCTGGACTGGTCTCCTATATCTACCATGCCTGATATTAATTCAGGCTGGGAATTCTTCCACGGAAACCTGCTCTCCTTTATGCACAGATTAATCCCATCTCATCTTCAGTTATCATACCCATTACCCATCCCAACGATGGTACACTAAATCTTGTGGTGGGGCAGTTGCCTTGAAACAACTTCCATTCTCCTCCTGGAAGGCGAATCAGATCATTCCACAAAGCCTGTAACAAGTGTGTGTCCACTCTCAGAAGAGCCAGAAAACAACATCTGTCCAACCTCAAGAATGAACTTTCAAACTTGTCTCCCTCCTCTAAAACCTGGTGGCGCTTCCTTGTTTGTTTCCGGTGTATTATGGGCCCTTCCGGCCCCTTCCATCCCTACCCTCTCTTCAAATGGCACCACAGCCGACTCCGCTCATGAGAAGGCCGAATGCCTCTATTCTGTGTTTGTTTCCAAATATTGTGTCCCTAACCCATTTTATCTGTACACACCCTTCCTAGTCACACCCAACTGCTCCTGGACTTTGTGTATTTTGCATTTGAGAAGGTGTAGAGGGTTCTGGCAATCCTAGACTGATTCTGCAACTAGACCTGATGGCATCAGATCACGTGTCCTAAAAACCCGCTCTGCTGCTCTTGCACTTCCGCTCTCTGCTATTTTCACATTGCCATTTGTCCTCGATCATCTTCTATCTGCTTGGAAGTCAGCCAACATCAATATATTATATAAAATATGAAAAAAGGATCGCTTTAACTACAGACCGATTGGCCTACTTCCATTCATCAGCAAGGTTATGGAATCCATCAAAGGAGGCATAAAATAATTTCTTTGCTCCAATAACCTTATCTCAGATCATCAATTAGGATTCATACCATGTCACTCGACATTGTACATGCTGCTTCTACTCTCCCAACAATGTAAGGAGGCTTTCAATGTCAGACACGAGATCAGGGCCATTTCTCCAGACATATATCGAGCTTTCGATACAGTCTGTCATCCCGCCTTGCTCTCCAAACTCTGCCGATGGCCTCCATGGCCAGCTCCACTCTTGAATTACTGACTTCCTCCATTTTGGTAGCCAATGTGTGGCTCTCAATGGAACCCTTTCTTCTCCTCTCCCTGTCGAGACTGGAGTACCCAAGGCAGTGTTCTTGGCTCCATCCAATCCTAATCTTCATCAATGATCTCACTGACTCTCTGAACATCCTCTTTATCTTTTTACCGATGACACAATTCTCTCCCTCATCCTTCAAACCGATAGGCAGAAGCCTCTTCCTTCTCTTCAGACCTTGACAAAATCACAAGCTCGTCAAATACTTGGAACATGTATTTTAATCCAGAGAAATCACACATACTCACTCTCTCTCTCTCGCCCCCTGCTGGGATGTTGTGAGTTGGGTGTGGCATCATGGCGGCAGTGTACGTGCGTGTGTAGTTCGTTTTTGTGTTTCTGTGTTTTGTTCGTTTATCGTCTTCCTCTTTTCTTCTTTTCTAGTATTCTCTGTTCTCCCTTTTCCCTTCTCCTCCTTTTCCCTCCAGCCCCCCCCCCCCTCAACCTTCGTTTTTGTTTCCCTCCTTATCTTTGTTATTTGTGTTGATTCGTCGTGTTTGTTCTCCCTTGTTCTTTTACCTTCCCCATTCCTTTTCAAGATGAGAGAGACAGAGAGCCCACAACGTGTGGTTTAGACGAGAGAGGCAGCATTAATCGTTTCATAGAAAGAAAGGTGTGTCGAGTGACTTTTCGAGGGCCCCCTTTGGTGCCCGGCAATGACGTCATACAGCGCCTGGAGATGGAATAGGATAGCAGCGGTGTACAATAGGCAAGATGGCGGTAAGTTTATCTTACGTTAACCTGTTGCCGTGTACGTCACTTTGTGAGATGTAGTGCCTGGAGATGTCCCACTTGTATCAATACTTGAAGCTCGTTCCATGGTTGTATCTCTTGCCTTGGTGACCATTTTATAAACCATAACAGCACATCCAATGGTTCATGTGCAAGGATCTGTACCATGTTCTGAGTTGACCTGTTTCAGCACTTGTAGTTTATGGAATTATTCGACAAGGTGAGCTGTGCTGTGCATTTGATATTATTCTGTTGTGTTAAGCAGGACGTGGTGATTGCTCTTCAGCAAATGTCCAAATTAATCACATCTTACATTATTTGTTCTAATAAAATAAAGCAGAAATATATTCAGGAATGGTGTATTAATCCTTTGTTTTCTGTATTTTTCAGGGTTTCCAGGATCTCGTGAAGAGGTAGGCCTGCAATGCCATCTATGTATCACATTATCTGGCATATCGTGATTTTTGAGCCTCCCCCTGTAGTATAGGGGAAGGCTTATGCCTTTTGTATGGTTTCTTTCTACATTTGGTGCTGCCAATTTTTATTGGTACCACAGACTTTATTAGGCCCTTTTGAGTAGGCTTAGTAAACCAACATTTAAAATAATGATTTTCTTTTTCTCCCTGCACTCTCAACACTCCAAATTTCCGAACTGTATTTCAGAGCCGGCAGGGACTTTCGGAACGAAATTTTGCATAAATAATGCGGATATAAAGTATGCGGAGTTGACATAATGCTTTTGACCTTGACCCGATTATAGATATTTTAACTTTTTCCACAAAACTTTGACTAAGGTTTGTCCAATCAGAACAAAATTTCACTTTCTAGATAGCCCAGAGCAAGGTGCATTTAAGCTCAATTTATATCATAACCCTCCAGGTTAAAGGTCAAGGTCTTGCACCAATTAGAAGTACTAAACCACCATTTAGGTTTTTCTCCCTTTTTATGCCATGTCCGAGCTCAATCTTGCAGCCAGCAGAGACTTTCAGAATGAAATTTTGCTGCAATAATGGGAATACAAAGTATGCAGGTCGTGATTGTTTTTTGACCTTGACAATTTTCAGGTCATGACCCAATTGTAGTCTTTTAAACATTTTTCATGAAACACTTGACTTGGTTTTGTGTGATCAGAATGAAATTTTGCTGCAATAATGGGAATACAAAGTATGCGAGTCATGATTGTTTTTTGACCTTGACATAATTTTAAGGTCATGACCCAATTAAAGACATTTTAACATTTTTCATGAAACACTGGACTAGGTTTTGTGTGATCAGAAAGAAATTTTGCTGCAATAATGGGAATGCAAAGTATGCGGGTCATGTTTGTTTTTTGACCTTGACATAATTTTAAGGTCATGACCCAATTATAGACGTTTTTACATTTTTCATGAAACACTTGACTAGGTTTTGTGTGATCAGAATGAAATTTTGCTGCAATAATGGGAATACAAAGTATGCGGGTCATTGTTTTGATCTTGACACAATTTTTAAGGTCATGACCCAATGAAAGACATTTTAACTTTTTTCACGAAACGTTTGACTATGTTTGGTGTGATCAGAATGAAATTGCCATCTATAGATAGATTAAAGTAAGTGGCATTTATGCCAATAATTTACATCATGCCCATCCGGTTTAAAGGTCAAGGTCAAATGGCGGTTTGTAAAAAAAAAAGAATGTATTTTTTGTCATCACTCAATTTTGCCAATGTGGAATCTCAAAGCCTGCTTGGCCTTCCAAGATGTTCTTACATCATAATAGTGGACCCGTACTACTGTTGTGCACCTGATATTTGTTTTGTGTTCTTGACCTACTTTTTACGGCTTTCAGATCTACTTTTTTGGGATCCGGGTGCGGGAAAGAAAAGAAAGGAAAAGGCAGAAAAAGCTGCCAGAAAAGGCAGAGCATGAAAGTTATTAAGGCAGCCAAGAAGGCTGCAAAGAAAGAGGTAGCAAAGGCACAGGAGGCATGTAGGAAAATGTTCGGAGAACGCTTGGATTCGGAAGAGGGTCAGAGAGCGGTATTCAGGATTGCAAAGCAGATAGCGAAAGAGAGGTGTGATGTGATGGGGGTGAGTTGCTTGAAGGATGAAGTGGGAAAAATCGTTGTGGACCCAGATGGAATTAAAGGAAGATGGAAGAGATATATGGAAATGCTGTTGAATGCAGAGAATGAATGGGATGGCAACATAGAGAGTAACCCAGTTTTAGGACCGGCAGAGAAGATAACCGACAAGGAAGTTGAGGAAGCGATAAAAGCCATGAAGAGTAGAAAAGCGGGAGGGCCGACGGGAGTTGTGGGAGATATGTTGAAGGCAGCGGGAAATTGGGGTGTGAAGAGAATGACAGAGATCTGCAATCTGGTGGTGAAAGAAGGCCGCATTCCAGTGGTTTGGGAACTGAGTACCCTCGTCCCTCTATACACCTGGAAAGGTGACCCTCTGGAGTGTGGCTCATACCGAGCGATAAAGTTATTGGAGCATGGAATAAAGGTATTGGAAAGGGTGTTGGAGAGGAGGATAAGGAAGAAAGTGAAGATCGACGAAATGCAGTTTGGATTTATGCCAGGAAGAGGAACGACAGATGCGCTTTTCATTGTGAGGCAGTTGCAGGAGAAGTACATGGAGAAGAGGAAGAAGTTGTTTTTTGGATTTGTTGATCTGGAGAAAGCATTCGATAGGGTTCCACGCAAAGTATTGACATGGGCATTGAGGAAGTTAGGAGTGGAGGAATGGTTGATCAGAGTAGTGATGGCAATGTACAAAAGAGCGCGCACAGCTGTAAGGACGAAGGACGGCAACAGTGGTGAGTTTGAGGCGAAGGTGGGAGTGCATCAGGGGTCGGTACTAAGTCCACTACTATTTGTGGCTGTGATGGAGGTACTGGCACAGAACGTAAAGGAGGGTTTACCGTGGGAGTTGTTGTATGCAGATGATCTGGTGTTGATTGCGGAAAGTATGGATGGACTGAAGGAAAAGATGAACAAGTGGAAGGAATGTTTGGAGACAAAAGGTCTGAAGGTGAATATCGGAAAAACGAAGGTGATGGCAAGTGGTAAAGCATGTGGTGAGGTGGAAAGAACAGGGAAGTGGCCGTGTGCTGTATGCAGGAAGGGTGTCGGAGTGAATTCCATGCAATGTACAATGTGCGCTGAGTGGGTTCATCAAAAATGTAGTGATTTGAGAGGGTCATTAACCAGTGTGGCAGCTACATTCAAGTGTAAGGTGTGCACAGAGGGAGCTGCAGATGGAGGAAATGTTGAGTTGGATCTTGGAGATGGCGTGAAGCTGGAAGGTGTGAAAACATTTTGTTACCTAGGAGACATGCTGAATGGAGAAGGTGGATCATACTCGGCAACGGTTGCTCGAGTGAGATGTGCATGGAAGTAGTTTCGTGAACTGAGTGGCGTGCTGACGAGGAGGGGAGTGTCATTGAAGCTGAAGGGAAAGGTGTATGCTGCATGTGTGAGAAGTGTTATGATTTATGGGAGTGAGACATGGGTAATGAACGTAGAACAGCAACGAAGGCTGGAAAGTTGGAAATGCGAATGGTTCGGTGGATGTGTGGAGTATCGTTGAGAGAGAGGAAGACAAATGATGAATTGCGAAAGATGATGGGAATAGAGCCTGTGATGGATGCTGTGAAGAGAAACAGGTTGAGATGGTTTGGTCATGTGTTGAGGAAGGATGAAAGTGACTGGTTGAGAAGAGTGATGGAAATGAATGTAGAAGGAAGTAGAGGACGGGGAAGACCGAGAAAGACTTGGCTAAAGATGGTCGAAGAAGAAATGCGGGCAAGGGGGTTAACAAGGGGAGATGCAGAAAATAGGGCAAAATGGGGAACATTGTCATGGGGTCCGCAAGGCTCACCCCCGCTCTTGCAGGGAAAATGGCCTTAAAATGCGTTGTTGTTGTTGTTTTTTTTTTGGGGATTGTTACTTGATTAATGAAAACCACCTTTCCGATCATAACTTGAATAATTTTCCTCCACTTTTCATGATGTTGTTTTATGGATAGAATGTAGATGGAGACACATTTGCTTTATTTACATTTTTTATTTCTTTATTTATTTCATGATGTTTATGCCTAAATGTTGAAGGTCAAGGTGATATAGTGGTTCAAAAGAAATATGGCCATCATTGGATCAAGGGCCAAGGATAAGGTGTGGGCAATCACCAAGGGTAAGCTCCTTGGTAAGGACATTGGTAAGGTCACCAGGGTAAGCATACCCTTGTCGTTCACATAGTGATGGCAAATATCTGGTTTCTTTTGGTTCTTCCCTGATTCAAAGATTAAAATATTTTAATTTCTCGCCTCGAATAAGAGGAAGGGGAAACTAGGGATGAAAAAGTAATGGAGCAAAAATGAAATGGAAGCAGAGGGAAAGAAGCAAAATAACCTGCAAAAGAATGTGTGGGCTTGGGGACATTTAATCAGGATAGATGTGGCATGAGGTGATGATAAACAGTCATCTTGATGCCCTGGAAAGAAGGATGAGATTGAACAGACTAAGGAAATTGGTTCCATAGATGAGAGAAAAGAGGAACAAATGAGTGGAGGTGAGGAATGATCCTGCATTTTGGGAGTTTCACAAGAAGTTTCACCCGAAGTTTCACCAGAAGTTTCACTAGAAGTTTCACCCGAAGTTTCAGTTGAAGTTTCACCAGAAGTTGCACTACCATATTTATGGAGATTTACTACTAGAGTCGTTCATAAAGAACTTGTATTTGATATGAAAATAAATATTTTACAAACCTTTTATATTCCAATAACCTCTCCTACCCTACCTAAAGTAATATTTTTCCTTTTCATTCCAAGGATTCAGTTTGTGTTGGACTTTCAACACAAGAGCGTGACACCACCCACACTGCTGGACTTCTCGAAGGAGGAGAAGAGTCTGGACTCGCTCATCGAGCTGAACCACAACCTGGTGGAGACGATAACGAGTGAGTAACACAACCATGAATGTTTAGGAGAATAATGAATAAGGAAAGATAAAATGTGAAAAAGCAGTATCGCATATTAAAGATGCAAATGGTAAAGTGTGGTGCTGTGCACACACGACTCGATTGCCAGAGAGGTAGGCCACAACGCGTGGGTACAAACAAAAGACTTTATTCCAAAGCTCTCAACTCAGCACTGGGCGGGCTCGAGCTTAGAGCCCGCATATATGTCTCGAGGCCACGCCTTGCCCCCGGGCGTGGCCGGTCGGCCGAGAGGCGGGGCATGTGTTCCAGTTCCCCGCCTGGACGCTCGCGCCACCCACTGGTGCGCGGAATTATTGCCCGTTGTGCCCGCCACACGCGCCCCCCCCAGAACTCCCGTGGACCTGAAGGGTGAGTTTGCGGGGAAGCCGGATGACCCGGCCGAAACGCCCCCTGGCGATGCGGGCAGGGCTGGGGGGTAGCGGGACGGCGGGGCTGGTGGGTGCCGGGGGTCTGACCGCCGGGGGTCTGACCGCCAGGGGGCAGCCTCGACGAGGAGGCAGAGCTGCTGGCGGGGGGGTGGTCGAGATCGAGGTGGGCCAGCTTGAGGCGGTCCACGGAGATACACTCCGGAGCACCGCCGATGTCCACCGTAAAATGCTTGTCCCCGGACTCCAGCACGCGGAAAGGCCCATCGTACGGGGGCCGCAGCGGTGCCCAGTGGGCGTAGTGTCGGACGAAAACGTACTCCGCTGTGCGAAGCTCCGGGGGGACGTTGGAGGACGGGCAACCGTGGTGTGCCATGGGCACCGGGGCGAACCGCCTAGCGGCCTCCTGCAGGGTGGAGCGCTGTTGCGCCACGGACCAAGGAGCCGTGGAGTCGGGGATAAACTCGCCCGGCACCCGCAGCAGCTGTCCGAAGACCAGCTCCGCCGAGGACGTGCAGGTCGTCCTTAGGCGCCGTCCTGAGGCCCAGCAGGACCCAGGGGAGCCTGTCGGCCCAGCTGCCATCGTGGAGGCTGGCCCGGAGTGTGGCCTTCATGGAGCGGTGAAAGCGCTCGCACAGGCCATTGGCCTGGGGGTGGAAGGCCGTGGTGCGGTGCAGTTTAACGCCGAGCCCTTGCGCCACCGCGCCCCAGAGCTCCGAGGTGAACTGGGGGCCGCGGTCGGACGAGATGTCCGAGGGGGCACCAAACCGGGCAACCCACGTGGCGATGAAGGCTTGTGCGATGTCAGCCACAGTCGTCGTCGCCAAGGGCACGGCCTCCGGCCACCGGGTGGTGCGGTCCACCATGGTGAGGAGGTGTGTGAACCCCCGCGAGGGGGGCAGAGGTCCCACCAAGTCGATGTGAACATGGTTGAACCGACCTTCGGGCAACGTAAACGGGGCCAACGGGGCCCGGGTGTGGCGGTGGACCTTTGCGTGCTGGCACGCGAGACACGTCCTGGCCCAGTCGCGGACGTTCTTCCTGAGGCCATGCCAGATGAACTTCGCTGCGACGAGCTTCTGGGAGGCCTTCGTGCCTGGGTGGGACAGGCCGTGTATGGCGTCGAAGACCGGGTGCTGCCAGCCAACGGGCACGATGGGGCGAGGCCGGCCGAGGGAGACGTCGCACAAGAGGGCCGTGCCCGCGACGTCGAACGGCACCTCGGTGACGCGGAGGCCCGTGACGGCGGTCCGCAAGGCCTGGACGTCAGGGTCGGCGGTCTGGTCCTCCGCCATCCGGGCATAGTCGATCCCGAGGTGGACCGCGTGAGCGACGGACCGGGAAAGGCAATCCGCCACCGGGTTGTCTTTACCCGCGACGTGACGGATGTCCGTCGTGTACTCGGACACGGCCGAGAGGTGACGCTGCTGCCGGGCCGACCATGGCTCGGCGACCTTGGCCATCGTGAACACAAGGGGCTTGTGATCCACGAAGGTTGTGAACGGGCGGCCTTCGAGCAGATGGCGGAAGTGTCGGACCGCCAGGTGGAGCCCGAGCAGCTCGCGGTCGAAAGTGCTGTAGCGGCGTTCGTGCGGGCGAAGCTGCCGGCTAAAAAACGCCAGCGGCTGCCAAGCACCACGCACCCACTGCTCGTGCACCGCGCCCACCGCTTAGTCCGACACGTCGGCGGTGAGGGCGATCGGTGCATCGGGCGCCGGGTGCGTCAGCATGGTGGCGTTGGCCAGGGCCAGCTTTGCGCCCGCAAACGCCGCGGCCATCGGCTCCGACCAGGCGATGTCACCTTTGCCCGGCTTGCCCCGGAGGGCCTCGTGCAGGGGGCGGAGGAGCTGGGCGACGTGGGGCACGAAGCGGTGGTAAAAGTTTACCATGCCCAGGAATTCCTGGAGCCCATTGATAGTGCGGGGGCGCGGGAAACCCCTGACCGCCTCCACCTTGGCCGGTAAAGGGACGGCCCCGTGCTTGGTGATGCGGTGCCCCAAAAAGTCGATGGCGGTGACGCCGAAACGGCACTTTGCGGGGTTGATGATCAGGCCATGCTGACCCAGGCGTTCGAAGAGCGTGCGGAGGTGGAGCAGGTGCTCCTCCCGGGACGCTCTCGCGACTAGGATGTTGTCCAGGTAGACGAAGATGAAAGGTAAGTCGCGCAAGACGCTGTCCATGAGCCGCTGGAACGCCTGGGCCGCATTCTTTAACCCAAAAGGCATCCGCAGGAACTCAAAGAGGCCGAAAGGGGTGATGACGGCCATCTTTGGGACATCGTCCGGTTGGACGGGGACCTGGTGGTAACCCCGGATGAGGTCCACCTTGGAAAAAACGGTCGTGTTTGCCAACCGGGTGGAAAAGTCCTGGATATGTGGGACCAGGTAGTGGTCGGGGGTGGTGGCATCGTTGAGCCGGCGGTAGTCGCCGCACGGCCGCCATCCGCCGCCGGGCTTTGGCACAATGTGCAGAGGAGAAGCCCATGCGCTGTTGGAGCGCCGTACGATGCCCAGCCGCTCCAGCGTGGCGAACTCCGCTTTCGCCACGGCGAGCTTCGTGGGGTCGAGGCGGTGCGCCCGGACGTAGACCGGTGGGCCGACGGTGGGGATATGGTGCTCCACCCCGTGTTTGATGGCCACCGCTGAAAAGGTGGGCCGCGTGAGTGCCGGGAAACTGGCGAGGAGGCGGGTAAACTCGTCCGCTGCCGGAAGCGTACAAACTAATCTCGCCGGGACGGAACCACTCAGCAAGCCGCTTGGCAAGCCGCTCGGTGAGCTGCTCAGCGAGCTGCTCAACAAGCCGCTCAGCGAGCTGCTCAACAAGCCGCTCAGCGAACAAGCGAGCGAGCTGAAGGTTTCGGCCTGGATAAGACGTCTGCGCTTAACGTCGACCAGCAGCCCCATGCGCACATAGGAAGTCCGCGCCAAGCAGGGCCATTGGCACGCTGGCGGTGACGAACGACCACTGGAAGCGCTGCCCTCCGAACCGCAGTGAGAGGCAACGCTTCCCGAATGTGCGGATGGGTGTGCCGTTGGCGGCAAGCAAAGCGGGGCCCCGGCCCGCGGCTTGCTGGTCGGACGCGGAGGCAGGGAGGACGCTTACCTGCGCTCCCGTGTCGCACAGAAAACGACGACCAGACGAGGTGTCCGTAATGAACAGGAGGCTGCCAGAATGGCCGACGCTCATGGCCGCAAGTGAGCGCCGGCCCGGTCGTTTCCCGACCCGTCAAAAGAACACGGCGGGCGGCACGTTCTAGCCTTGCGGCCGAACCTGGCATGGTAGTAGCACCAGGTTTGCGGCGGTGGCGGCCGTGGCGGCCGTGCCGGTGGTGGTGGTGGCGGCAGCGGTAGTGGGCGGAGCGCAGCAGCGGCCACGAGGGAAGCAGGGGGCGCTGTAGCCTCCGCACCGGGATCCACTACGGCAGCACCGTACACCGACCGCGTGTCGCAGGCCACAAAAAACTTGTCGGCCTCTCCAGCTAGGGCGCGGGGCTCCGTTATTTTGGACGCGGCCAGCACGAGGCGCACCTGTACAGGTAGCTGGCGTAGGAAAAGTGCTCGGAATAAGAAATCCGGGCACTGGTCTCCAAGCAGGGACAGCATGAAATCCATCCGGACGGATGGTCGTGTGTCGTCGAGGGCGGGAAGGTCCAGGAGGCGGTCGGCTCGTTCGACCTCCTTGAGCCTGAACGTGGCGAGGAGGAGACGTTTGAGTGCCTCGTACTTGTGGTCGCCCGGCGGGCGCCGAAGGATGGACATGACGCGGGCGGCAGTGCCGGGCCCGAGGGCGGCGACCACGTGGTAGTACCTGGTCTGGTCCGCCGTGATGCCCCGGAGTTGAAATTAAGCCTCGACCTGCACGAACCAAACGTCGGCTTGTGCTTCCCAAAACTCCGGGAGTTTGATTGCGACGGCGTTGGTAGCCATGGCGCGTTCGGGGGTCAGCGACGGCTGAACCAAGCGGGGTCACCAGTGTGGTTGCGTGCACACACGACTCGATTGCCAGAGAGGTAGGCCACAATGCGTGGGTACAAACAAAAGACTTTATTCCAAAGTTCTCAACTCAGCACTGGGCGGGCTCGAGCTTAGAGCCCGCATATATGTCCCGAGGCCACGCCTTGCCCCCGGGCGTGGCCGGTCGGCCGAAAGGCGGGGCATGTGTTCCAGTTCCTTGCCTGGACGCTTGCGCCACCCACTGGTGTGCGGAATTATTGCCCGTTGTGCCCGCCACAAAAGTATATCAAAGCTGTTGTAACTCTTTCCTTTCCGACATGTTTCGGGTAGCTGAAAAGGTGGGTAGCTGAAACAAATCGGTGCGAGGTAAATGGGAGGTAATGGGAGCTAATTATATTGCGTTACTGAAACATTGTCACAAATTATTTAATGTTTCTTAGGAGGTGTATTGGTAAGGTGTGAGGTTAGTTATTGCACGAGTCCATCTAAAATTTTATTCAGAGTTTATTGGCCATATATAAATGACGAGGTCATATTTGTGGAGGTGAGATGTTTATTCTAAAAGTTGATTTGTATAAAATGGTAACAGATTGTAATGTTGATTTTGGTCCTCAAACTGTATATAGAAAGATCACCGGTGTACAAGTAATTTCCTGTTACTTCCGGATTTACAATCGTCCAGCAAATGCAAGCGGCTTGATAAAGGACGGATCTCCGTGAATGTTCTCTCTCCAAGGATTTATAAATGGGAAAGAGAAGAGAAAGAGCTGCTCACCTCCACTCATTTGTTCCTCTTTTATCTCGCCTGTTGAATAAACTTCGCCAATCGTTTTTTTTTGTGTGCATGCAGAGTCGAGGCTCGTGGAAGAGCTGGACCACATAATGGGTCAGGATGCAACAAAACAAAAGGAGCAGCCACAAGAGAAGGGGGAAATGCCAATAACAGGGCCGAGGGAGAAAGTACTCGGAGACGGACAAACAAGGGATGTGGATGACGTTGAGGGCTGGGGGAGAACGCAAAGGGTAGACCAGATGGATATAGAAACAAACTTTGGGCGGATGGTGGAGGTGGGTTAACGGAGGTAGGAAAGATCATTGTTTTTGATGGGATCCGAAGCCTCTCCTCAGTGAAAGACACATGAAAGCCCGCTTGGAGTTTGCAAAAAAGCACCTAAAGGACTCTCAGACTGTGAGAAGCAAGATTCTGTGGTCTGATGAAACCAAGATTGAACTGTTTGGCTTCCGTCTGGTTACTCTGCCATAAAGCCCAGATCGGTGGAGTGTTGCAGTGATGGTTGCCCTTCTGGAAGTTTCTCCCATCTCCACACAGCATCTCTGGAGCTCAGCCAGAGTGACCATCAGGTTCTTGGTCCCCTCCCTCACTAAGGCCCTTCTCCCCCGATTGCTCAGTTTGGCCGGGCGGCCAGCTCTAGGAACAGTCCTGATTGTTCCAAACTTCTTCCATTTAATAATTATGGAGGCCACTGTGCTCTTGGGAACCTTCAATGCAGCAGAGATTTTTTTTGTCGGCTTCCCCAGATCTGTGCCTCGACACAATCCTGTCTCTGAGCTCTGCAGGCAGTTCCTTCGACCTCATGGCTTGGGGTTTTTGCTCTGATATGCATTGTCAGCTGTGAGACCTTATATAGACAGGTGTGTGCCTTTCCAAATCATGTCCAATCAATTGAATTTACCACAGCTGGACTCCAATCAAGGTGTAGAAACATCTCAAAGATGATCAAGAGAAATGGGAGGCACCCGAGCTAAATTTCAAGTGTCATAGCAAAGGGTCTGAATACTTATGTCAATGTGATATTTCAGTTTTTTCTTTTTAATAAATTTGCAAATCTTTCTAAAATCCTGTTTTCTCTTTGTCATTATGGGGTATTGAGTGGAGATTTATGAGGGGAAAAATGAATTTAAACGATTTCAGCATAAGGCTGCAACATAACAAAATGTGAAAAAGTGAAGGGGTCTGAATACTTTCTGAATGCACTATATATATATATACAAATCTTTATAAAAAGCCCAATTTTTTTCAACACGGATACCGATATAATTCGTTTGGTGAGTTCCGATCATTAAATATGTTACCATATGTGAGAAACAACTCTTAATTTAGACATTGCCATGATCGGTAAGTTCGGGAAAGAATCAGTCACATGACCTCTCACATGCGCTAATTATTCAAAAACCGAAAATAGTACAAACACAACCTATACATCGTTTTAAAGGTCATTTTACTGATCATCTAAAAACATCACTCTCAAGTGTGAAAATATAGTTTGTAGAAAAAAAATGACCCACGTGATGCCAGCTCCAAACTGCCACTTCCACTTGACAACGGGTGAACCTCCAATGACTACCTCATCCTAACAACAAGGTGAGTTGTTGTTTTGCTCTTTGTTTGGGATCAAACTGCTTTGAGCTCCCAAGGTTAATGACAACGAAACTTTCTACCATCAGATTTTTACCACAATGTACCTGAATAGGGGTTTTATGCCGTGATGAGGGGGTCATTTAGCCCGTTATTGCCGTGTTGCACTCCCAAGTTAGTTTATTTATGAACCCGAGGTAATTTCTTTACTACAGCTTCACTCCTTTACACCCTGTATTAATGGTTTAGACCCTTTACAACCCTTGGACCCCCTTCGACCTCTTTAGACCCTTTACACCCCTTTGATTCCTAAAGACCCCTGAGACCTTTTACACTCTTTAGACCTTTTCATACCCATTTCAACCCCTTTGAGACATGTATACCTTCTTCAAAACCTTTCAGACCGATTGACTTTTTAAGACGCTTTGGCCAATTTAAGACCCTTTAGCCAATTTAAGACCCTTTGGACAATTTAAGACCATTTGGACACTTTTGACTCTTTTGCTCTTTCGTCCGTAGACACCTTTAAGACCCCACTAGGCCCTTTTAAGAGTCTCGATTATTTAAACAGTTAAGACCACTTTATGACCCTAAAAAAAACTTTAGACCCCTTAGATCATTGTAAAAAATTTCCTCCCGAAATCGGTTTTGACGACCTTTTCTATGCACTATTCGTGTCGCATCACAAGTTGCAATGATGAATCTAAACTGATATCTCAAAGCAAAACTGATGTTGAAAAGTGAAACGAAACTACTGATCTATGAATCATCGAATGGGAAACCAGAATGAAATGCGATGGGAAATTGCTGAAAGCAAAGCTATGGGGAGTATAGAGAGAGGGGTAAGGCCAGAGTTGAAGAAACAATGTGGAGAGGGATAGGTGACTGGGCGTGACCGGTTGGTATGGAATGAACTTTGGTGATCTTCCGTCAGACTGTAGGCCCAAAACATGCCTAAACCCGATTCCCAGCTGAGCTTTCATAATATCACCCTCACTCCTCAGCAGTACTTTAGAGGTACAACAAGTATGGATTGGAAATCTTTGCTGATAGAATGGAATGAGGTTGTCGTGGTTACCAACTACACCCATAGCGACATCTGCTCACTGAATATTTACAATGAATTCCCATTTCTACCAATACACACTCCAAAGGAAATTGCTCATATCAGGTGAGACATCGATGAACCCCTGAACCCCAGTCATTGACGGGTACCCCCCTTGTCCCCCCCCCCCTCCCCCGGGAAAGATGATGGGGGTGTGCAGTACTTCCTCGCTGTTGCAGTTGGTTTGAATAGCGTCACCTTTGGCGAAGTTGGGCACTACAGCATGGATTTAATTTCCCCAGACAAATGTCTTACTGTCATTTTCTGTGGTTATTCTCGCCATCACCATGGCTACCTTTTCCTGTCATTGGGGATGGGTACCGTCACTAGTGTAAAAAAAAAAAGGTAAAAATTGGGCCGGTTTGGATAATACATTTTTAAAGAAAGAAGGTGCTTCCAACGAGAAAGTAGAAAACTACAGCTACTCCGCAAATTTGAGCAAATAAGCAAGAGCAGACCCGATCTCACTCGACGTTTCACCCGCTTCACAGCAAGCTTCCTCAGGCCAATAGACCGCAAGCCCTGGTGCGTGCCAATTTTTATTCACCATGTGGATGCTTCTGGTCATGTGACGGTCAGATGGAGGAGTTAAAAAAAAAATTTTTTTGCAAACCTCAAGCAACAAACGTCAAGGCACATCATTGATGGGTTGCTCTCCTCTTTTTTTCAGTATTACTCACACGTAATCTGGTGTTTTATGAGTGTGCATGAGCATTTGTGTGTGCTTGTTGTCGATTTTTCATTTTGTTTTTGTTGTTGTGTTTCCGGGACACGAAGCCACTCATGGCTGTACACAAATATATATTACTCTGTATACAAATACTTTGTGCAAAACAACTCCAACTCAGTGTGTCATTGCAAATCTAGTTATACTTGAGTAACGGCCGACACAGAGAGCAACAGGTGCAAAAATATATTGTTAAAGGATAATATTTTTTGATAAAAATTTGTTTCTCAGTCATCTTAACATACAGTCACGTGAAAAAGTAAGTACACCCCATGTAAAGTTTTGACTTTTTCAACATATTTCAACATACAGCTATTTGATCTTCATTTCAACAATATTGATAGATAAAGGTGATATAATATAACAAATATCATAAAACATTTACATTTTGTAGTCCATTGTATAATTTAAATAAACATAAATGCAAATTTCGCATATGGAAAAAGTAAGTACACCCCATGAAATGTTTTTTAAAATCTTTTTAACATATGCGGACATATCAATATTTGATCTTCATTTAAACAGTATCTATAGATAAAGGTGATCTAATTGAACAAAAAACAATTACAAAATGACTGCAATAATTATTTATTCAACAAAAAATTAACAGAGATGCCATTTCCTTCTGTGGAAAAAGTAAGTACACCCTTGGCTCTAATAGGTGGTATTGCCCCCTTTGGCAGAAACAACCTCAAGTAGGCGTTTCTTATAACTGTCTACCAGTCTCTGACATCGACTGGGAGAAATTTTTTCCCAATCCTCCATGCAGAATTCTTTCAGCTGTGCGATGTTTGAGGGGTTTCTTGCATGCACAGCTCGTTTCAAATCCCCCCACAACATCTCGATGGGATTTAGATCCGGGCTTTGACTTAGTCATTCCAGAACCCTCCATTTCTTTCTTTTCAGCCATTCCTTGGTGGATTTACTGGTATGTTTAGGGTCATTGTCATGTTGCAAGGTCCACCTTCGGTTGAGCTTCAACTTTCTGACAGATGGCCTCACATTATCCTCAAGCACCCTCTGCTACAATGAAGAATTCATTGTGGATTCAATGATGGTGAGCTGCCCAGGCCCTGATGCAGCAAAGCTGCCCCAAACCATAATATTTCCACCACCATGCTTTACAGTTGGTATCAGGTTCTTGTGGTCAAATGCTGTCTTTGGTTTTTGCCAAACATGTCTTCTGGTACTGTGGCCAAATAGCTCTACCTTTGACTCATCTGTCCAGAGCACATTGTTCCAGAAGTGCTGGTCTTTGCCTCGGTGTTCATTGGCAAACGTTAGTCTTGTCCTGATGTTCTTTCTGGACAGCAAAGGTTTCCTCCTGGCACACCTCCCATGTAGATCAAATTTGTGCAGCCTCTTTCTAATGGTAGACTCGTGCACTTTGACATCAACACTGGCAAGAGCTATCTGTAGGTCCCGTGATGACATTCTGGGGTTCTTCGAGACTTCTTTCAGCATCTTGCGGTCTGCTCTCGGGCTGAATTTGCTGGGATGACCTGGCCTGAACAAGTTGGCAGTTGTTTGGAATCTTCTCCACTTGTAGATGATCTTCTGGACAGTCGAATGATTGATTTCAAATTGTTTGGAGATCTTTTTAAATCCCTTCCCAGACTCGTAGGCATCTATAACCTTCTTTCTGAAGGCCTCAGAGAGCTCTTTTGATCTAGGCATGGTGACGCCACACACTTCAACAACAAAGAGGAAACCAAACGAAATGTCTCAGGTTTAAATAAGACAGGTTCCTCCAAGATCCTCTCTAACGATGTTCTAATCATTTGCACCTGAGCCGGTGCACCTGATTCTAATTTTAGGTATTTGAAGTAGTGATGAATGTAGGGGTGTACTTACTTTTTCCACATGCGAAATTTGCATTTATGTTTATTTAAATTATACAATGGACTACAAAATGTAAATGTTTCATCATATTTGTTATATTATATCACCTTTATCTTTCAATATTGTTGAAATGAAGATCAAATTGCTGTATGTTGAAATATGTTGAAAAAGTCAAAACTTTACATGGGGTGTACTTACTTTTTCACTTGACTGTACAAAAGAGCAATCAACAGATTATTTTGACAAAGGGTAATATCAATTTCCCATGAAAGATTTACCTGTACAATGAATCAGTTTGGATCCAGATTCAACTGTTTTTTGCTTTCCTCTTTGTTCACGATTGGCACAAACCTGAGTTTCAGCTCCTCAACCTTATCCTGGTTCCAGCTCAGGCTCTGGGCTGTGTTGTGGTGATAATGCAGTAGAGATGGCTCATAGTACATAACAGTGTAGCAAAGCACAATACAGTATAGTAAGAGTACAATGTGAAACAGTACTGTGTAGTACAGTGGTACATTATTGTGGTACAGCACCTGTTGTATAGTTATAGTGTGGAATGGTACAGTCATACAGTATGTGTAGTATAGTATAGTACCATGTAGTAAAGTATAGCTAGTACAGTGACTATACTACAGTATAGTATGATAAAATGCTCTGCAGTACAGTGCAGGACAGTACAGTGCCTTGTCAGTTGTATTGTGCATCAAAGAAGCTCCATTAAAACTGAGAGATCTGCTGTTTCTATTCCGCATGTGTTCTTAAATGTTGTTGTAAAACGCAGGAAGTAATTGTTGTGAAAAATAAAACGATGTACTGTAATTAAACAGCCTGTAGTGTTTATTAATCTTTGCTGATTTCCACAGAGGAGCCGGTGGAGCATCCAGAAATGGACAAGTTTGAGTGGAGCACCTTGAGAAGTCTTTGTAAGTGAAGAGAAATGGAAGGAGGATGATGGGAATTTTAAGAGAATGGAATATACCAAGGAAGTTTGATTAATGGAATCCTTATATGCTTCATCCTTCCATGTATCTCTTCTTATTAGTCCTCCACCCAGAGTGTTACAGAAGGTTTTACATGCAGGTCATTCACGTTAAACCCTGGCTACTTGATGAACAACGCATCATCCTTCATACGATTGTTATGGATTCGTCACTTCCGTTGTTGTGGTTTTCATCCACTGTAAACATTTTTCATTCCATGTACTATTATTGTTGTCGTTTAAGGGAGATAGAGGTTACTATTTTCAAAATGTAAAAAAAGTTAATGTTTTAAATGAAACCGGAACTGGACGACGACGAGGCTAAAGAGGAGGAAAAGAAGGCGGAGCGAGTGAGTCGGGGAAGAAGCCCAGCTGCTTCGAGGTCTGGAGCACACGTTGACGAACGGAGGTCACTGGTGAACTTCGGGTTTCCCGGGAAAGGGATTCTTGCGACAGAGTTGTTATCGCTGTGACAGATTAACCTGCCTGTCAGGTTTTGGCGGTTGATTCCGAGGAAAATCATTGTAGGGCCATTACGCCTCGAGAACGGACCGTCGGCCATTTTGACTCACGCGCTTTGCGCGTCACGCAAGGTTTTTTTCACTTCGCTTCAACCATTTTCACCGCCTCCAGACGTTTATCTGGTGTGTGTGTGTGTGTTACGTGGATTTTGAAGGTAAATCTGCGGTTCGCCGATTTGGAGCCGTGAAACGTCCATACCCGAGGGTGGGATTTCTCAGTCGCCTGGAGGGCGCCTTTGGATTTCCCCGTCGCCTTGAGGGCGCCTTTGCGCAGCTTTGGCTGCGTGACTGTGGCTGTCATCCGAGCGGGATTCTGGTTTCGATTGGACATCGTTCTGACGATCGCTGGAGCGGTTCGACTTGGGCTTGATGCCGGAATAGAGACATTGGGGAATGTTCTTCTTTTCGCTCACTTGGAGCACAGTGAGTTATATTGTACAAACCTGATGGTACCATTGTAGGAAATATATATATTGGTTGTACAATTGATTACTATTGTTGTTGTACTGTTATTCTTGTGTGATCTTAATACAATATTTGTTTGTTGGTAACAATTGGTGTGGCTTCACCATTGATCTTCGACATACAGAATAACACATCTTTCTGCCGTGACTCCTCTCGGGGCTCGAAGGTACCGGGGGTTGGGGGGGGGAGCACGTAACAATGATGCACATTTAAACAGGACAATTCTCGAGCTAACATTTCCCTACTTAATACATCAAAATGGCTAACTACCCGAACACGGAGCATACCGAGCTGTGCATTTCTACTGTTCTAAGGTGATTACCCCTCCCCCACCCGAACACGGAGCATACCGAGCTGTGCATTTCTAAGGTGATTACCCCTCCCCCCTTACAAACATAACAATATTATCTGGTCCTGGAGCTCTATCTTGTCTTTGCTTTCCTAGCTGTTTCTTTATTTCCTCCACTCTTACTTGGATCTCCTCAAGAAGACCTTAATCACCCCTTAGATAGATTATGTCAGCTATTGGTACTTCTCCTGACTGTTCTTATGTAAATGTTGAAGCAAAATAACTATTTAATAATCCAGCCATCTCACTTTCATCGCTAACCACTCTCCCTGTGCTATTCCTCAACGGGCCCACACATTTCTTAACCTGTACCGCTTAAAATATATGAGATTCCTCACATTCAGTCAATCAAATGTAAGACCAAATACTCCATTGGAGTCATCAGCAGGAACCTGAATAAGTAAAGAGCAAAGAGGGAGTGATCAGGAGGAGCCTGGATAGGATTCGGGATTCAGTCGCTACTCCACAACCCTCAAACCCACCCAGGCACAGCCAAGTGAGCCTTGCAGAAAACCTTCTGCAAGAATTCACTTCTACTTAGAGAGATACAAAAAGAAAGAGAGAAAAAAAGAGTGAAATATATAAAAGACAAGTAGAGATACATTCAAAGTACACCGCCCCCATGCCAAATAAATAAATAACACCCTCCAGCATGCGGCATTGCTTCCCCCAACGATACCGCCATGCAGCACATAGAAACGCAATTGGTAAGGAGAGGTGTACAATAATTGATTGATTAATTGGGTAATTAAAATCAATAAACACTAATCGTAAATATTTTCTTAATCAATTGGCTAATAGCATACCTCAACCACCAGTGTTTCATTTGAAGCTGTAATTTTTTGAAAATTAATTAAATGTCATTTATCGAAAAAAGTAAATAAATGATTGATTAATTGACTAATCAATAAATAACTAATCGAATAATTGATTAATCAATAAATCAAAAATATCCTTTATAGCCACATCACTTGGTCACTGTCGTGTCCGAATATCAGCTTCCTAGTACAAAAGGTGCCTGAGATATTGACCAGAAGAGAAAGGAAATAAATGAGTACTTAATTAATCAATTTATTTATTTATTAATTAATTCATCCAAAAACAAAAAATCACGTTTTTGCCAAAGTACTCGCTCATTATTTTGCCGAAATTTCAGCTTTATTGCTCAAAGGATGGTTGAGATATCGCCCCAATAAACCCCCCTTCGGTGCCCTGCGTTGATGTCATGCAGCGCCTGGAGATGGCATAGGAAAGGAACGGTGTACATCAAACAAGAATGAATGAAGAGAAATTCAACACAGGCATAGGCCATTAAGCCCAGCAAATCCTGCACAATGGTTGCTTTTCCACGCTTTGTCCTTTTTAAATATGCTGGGAAGTCATCACCTCCCATTTTAAAGTCTTTTTTTGTATGCAGTACATAGTGAAGGCTCATGGAATAGATAGAACACAGAACGGATCAGGACACAACGTAAAAAAAAAAGAAGGTCACCAAGGTATATTAGGTCATTGAACTGGTTCTCCAAAAATGAGTTTTGTTTTGAAATCCGTTTTGACATGTTTCTACTGTATAGCAACAATTTCATCACATTATAATCAAATTGGACATTAAAAAAAGCTTTTATTATTGCCATCTATAATAATAAAAGAGTGTGTTTGTCCATCCATCATCCCATCCGTCTCCTCCATAAACCCCCAAACCATGAAACCTAGAGGCCCCAAACTTTGCATGCATAGCTCTCGACCTCCAAGGGATTGCAAGAATGAAAACTGTGTGTTTGGGCATGCTTAAACTTTGTTCTCCATGCTCCTCTCTCCTCCAATCCCCCCCCCCCTCCTCTCTGTCTGCCTCTCCTCAGTTTCCCCCCTCGTAAGTCTTCCCCACCCCTCTCTTCACATTCCCATCACGAAGCGACTCTGCATTACGCGGCAACGCCAGGCACCTTTTCTAGTATTGTACACCGCTCCTTTCCTATTCTACCTCCAGGCGCTGCATGACGTCATTGCCGGGCACAGAAGGGGGCCCGGCAATGAAGCGCTCTGAAAGGGAGTACAGTACTCAGTTTTCACTCTGGTTTCTTGTTTTCTTGTTTGTCCAGGCGATATGTCAGCAATCCTCTGAGCTAGGAAGCTGAAATTTCAGCACAATAGTGAGCAAGTACTTTGTCAAAAATGGTATTTTTTGTTTTTTAAATTAATCAGTTAATTGATTAGTTATTTAATTATTATCGATTAATTAAGTACTTATTTATTTTCTTTCTCATCTGGGCAATATCTCAGGCACCTTTTGAGATAGGAAGCTGATATTTGGACATGATGGTGACCAAGTGATTCGACTGTAAAGGGTATTTTTTATTTATTGATTAATGAAATAATAGATTAATTATTTATTGATTAATCCATTTTTTCCCCGATTAATGCCTTATTTAATTAATTTCCAAAATGTTACAGCTTCGGGTGAAGCACTGCTGGTTTAGGTATGCTATTGGCCAATTGATTAAGAAAATATTTTACAATAATTGTTTATTGATTTTAATTATGCAATTAATCAATCAATTATTGTACACCTCTCCCTCCCAATACCGTCTTTATGTGCTGCATGGCGGTATTGCTGGGCGCTCCGGCAATGCCGCGCATGAGGATGTTATTTATTTATTTGGCATGGGGGCGGTGTACTTTGAATGTATCTGTGCTTGTCTCAATTTTTCAAAATGTCAAATGGAAACTGGCACAGTTTATTTGTATGTATGTCTCGTATTTGTGTGTAAAAGTTCATCAAAGTTTGGGAAAAGTCAAGGTGAAGGCCATCTGAAACAGGCAAAACAACTATTACGTCGCAGTTAAAGAAATGTATTAGCCAAATGTATTTTGCATAACAATCAATCATGTAAGCATTTGATAGGTTAAATTTTTTCGAAATTGCCAAACTGCTGTTTCCATGGCAACTGTTTATTTGGATTTCGCAAGTATTGTGCCATGCTCAACATATTTCTTGTTATGAATTATTGGTTGGAGATTTTAATTTAAATTACCTTTGTAATTATTTGTTTGGATTGTAATCGGTGCTTAATTACATAATCAAAACGTTCATGTTGATTATAAAATTATTGTAAATCTGAGAGTAGTAATTAAATAATTTAGTTGAATTTTGTAAATGTTCTCCCTTTATTCCTCATTCCGTTAGTAAACGTATGAGTAGTTTTTTTCGTATGAAAAAGTCGTCACTCATTGAAGAGCAGTGCAGACTATGGTCCAGCACGAGGAGCCTCACCTGTCTGCACAACACATCTCAAGGGACAACTATTGGAGATGCCTCTTCGTTGTGGGGATGGTACACTAACCTGGATGTGGGGGATCTCTGGGTCGCCCCTGTGAGATTGATCGGCTGTCTCCGTGCCGCGGGTTTGTTCGAGAGAACTGCAACAACAACAACAACAACAACAACAACAACACCTCTCAAGGACAACTATCAGGGACGCCTCTTCATGGTGGTTGTAGCCCCCAACGCAAGTTGGGGGTCAAATCTTCCCCATTCTTCCCTGCTGACCGGATTCGTCAGGGCAGCGCTGTTACGGTCCAAGTGTTGATCGGTCTGCATGGGACCGGCCCTTTCCCTCTTCCCTCTCTTTTTCTCTCCCTCTCCCTCTCCCTCTACCTAACTCTGGCGTGGCCCTAAAGGGCACATGGCGGGAAGGCGCGGCACACCATCCTAGATGTGGGAGATCTCTGGGTCAGTAGGTCATTCTTGGGTGATCAATCGGTTGTTTCCGTGCTACGGGCTTGTTTGAGAGAGTTCCGAGAGCCTCTTTCTGGAGCTTTAAAACAACAACAACACATCTCAAGGGAACTGGGTGTGAACCTACAAGATATTGAGAAATAGGCGCAGATATTGAGCAATCACAAACACAACCACACAAGCAGACAAGCAGAGATTGTTTTAACCTTCACTTTCACTTGTTCGGAAACTGGGACAGACACAAAGATAAAATTATCCCAAGACAATAAGCAGTGAGACCGACAGGAAGGAAAAACATGGAAAATGTATTTTTCACAAGACAATCCAAAGTGAAGTTCCCATTATGGAATTCAACAAAAAATATAAACTGAAAGGAAATGTAACATGCTCATTGCTCCATGATAGTCGCGTTCCTGGCAATTAAAATCTCTCCGAGGAACGGATAGCTGAACAAACTTACTCGAAGGTGTTCGTCAAATATACTGAGAACAAGAAAAGCACGACGGTACAACTAAATTCCTATGGGATCCTCCACACCAGACTTAAACGCAGACAAAGGGGAATGTAAAAATAACTGGAAAATAATGGTGTAATTTAATTGTGAGGACTTGATTCGGATCGGTATCTCATCAGTGATGTCAGGCCCCAAGCGCGCAAGCCCTATGCCGCTTCTGCCTTGGTGGGAAGAAGGCCTCGATGCACCCTTGTTCACTAGGCCTCGATGAAGGCCTCCCGCGCGAGGCGAATGGGCAGGCGTGCAGCCCGCTCCCCAGCCATGCCCGTCCTCACGAATTCGGTACGGAAACCGCGGCTCTTCGTTCTTGGCGCTCTGCCTCTTTACGACCACCAGCAAGGTCTCGGAACACGGCCGCTGCGATGAAGAGAGAAATGTCAGCGCACAGCCGTCTCCCACCAAAGCCCGGAACCAAGCAGGACAAAAGTCCATCAGCTCATTCTTTTCTCGGCCAACCTCTCACGTCATCGGTGCTTCTCCCCCAATCCCCGCAGGCCAACACCACAGGCTCAGCTCTCCACCACTCAACACGCAGTCCGCCTTCGTGACGCAGTCCGCCTTCGTGACGCAGTCCGCCTTTGTGACACAGTCCACCTGTCGATCAAAACCCTGACCAACGGTGTCTCCTCGAGGTGTGGCTTTCGGCCTGCCTGACCCTGTGGTGATGTAGCTGGTTGCCATGCCATCAGCAGTGCTCAGAACTGGCTTCCTGTTTGTTTTTATTGTTATTTAAAGCAGTTAATGGGCAATTCCTGCTATACGTGTCTAATGCGGTGCCAAAAGGGACGAGGGATGTAAATTACAGAGGTTTGACAAACAAGGTAGTAGTTAACATAATCCCTACAACGAGTTAACACAAGGGCCATCCTCGTATGGCCACAATTGTTCACTCTTGGGTGACAAATGTCTAAATAAAATCACTACTTATTACATGGTGGAACTGGAAATCTCCCGCGATGAAGCTAACTCCAAGGGCCTTTCACTCGCTCACCGCAGGCAGGTTGGTGGTCTTTCCGTCTTCTACCGACTCCTCTCCGGCCTTGCCCCCCCCCCCCCCCCAGCTCTCTCTGGGCTCTGTCCCCCAAATATTCCTACAGGTCGCACAAGATCTGCCTACAACCCTCTTATGGTTAAACTGCCAAAATCAAGACTCTGCTCACCTTCACTCCTTCATTCCTCTTTTCTCCCGCCTCTGGAACAAACTCCCTCACTCTCTTCAATGCCACTCCTCCCTCCGGGTCTTTAAAACAGCTGTTCACCACCACCTCTTATCTTCCCCCATCCAAAACCTTGATCTTTTCTACCCCCGCTAATTTCACCCCAAATCCACTTTTTGAAATACCAACTTCTGTCCTGGAAGTCCTTGGTGTCCTTGTGTTTTATACTTCTCCCACCCCCCCCCCTTCCCACGCCTCCTCCCCCCAAGCCCTCTCCCTCCCACACATTTCTCGATGTCCCTGCTCTCAAATGTTGTGTTTGTGTGCTTCCTCTTCTCTCCCCATCTTGTCTACCGCTCCCTCCTTTTATATATTTTGTTTGTCTGTTTGATTTGTTTGTGAAATAAATGTTAGCTCTTTCACGAGCCTCGATTCTGTATACAAAAAAAAAGAAGAAAAAAAATGGTGGTGGTTCTTCTATTCCACGACATTTGGAGCATGCTAATTTATACATTCTACCTGTACTACAGTAATAACTACCCCACAAACATAACAATACTTTACCCGATACATCAATACAGCTCTTCCACCAGATTTGGTTTTTGATAAACAAACATTCAGGTTTTCCCACAAAATCACCTCGTGGTTCCTAAAGATATCATGGAATATTTCACCTTCACAACTTGCATAGAGATGAGACAGCCGGCTTTCCAGTCTTTGTTATTTTGGGATCTTCATGGTGAGCAACAGATAAAATGTTGATGTTCCTATCACCCCTTCCCAAGATGTGAACCAAATTGTTAGGTTTGTCAATTTTTTTTAACTAAAGCGGTTGAAGCACAAGAGAAAATAATCTGGGTTTGTTTGATAATTTAAGTGAATTGTTAAAAAGAAAAGTTTTGAAGAGATAAACGTGTTTGCATTTCTGCCCTTTTGTCTAACAAAGGCTGCGGATCTGTGTGTCTGTAGATGGTCGACTCCCAAGTCTGGACGCAAACTCTGCGCATCCATTGATCCTCATCTCCGAGGACCTCAGGACGGCGACCTTAACCAGGACCGTACAACAATACCCGGAACATCCTGATCGGTTTGATTTCTGGGTTCAAGTTCTCTCCTCTGAGAGTTTCTCATCGGGCCGTCACTACTGGGAGGTCGACCTGAGTTCATGTCGTCGGTGCAGAGTCGGAGTCGCTTTAAACTCCATGGGGCGTAAAGGGGGAGAGTCAAGGGAGTCTCATCGTGGGATGACAATGGGGTTGGAATTTGATTGGAATATGATTGAGGGAATGAACGTTTGCCCGAATTCCTCACAACTTGGAGCTTCGAGCATGTATCAGGAAGGGAAAGGGAAAAATTGTCGTTTGGGAGAGAATCCCGAGTCGTGGTGTGTAGAGAAAAATAATAACGGATACTCAGCATGGCACAACAACCAATGTACCGCTCTGTCCGGGACGGTGAATCCCATTTGCAAAAATATCATTCATCTTGAAAAGGTGCCTCTGTCCAAGCAGGTCAATCCCAAACGGTTAGGGTTCTTCTTGGATTGCGAAGAGGGAGAGATGAGGTGTCTCTGGGACTTGCGGGTACTGCATGTGTTCAAGGGGAACTTCAAGGAACCTGTTAAACCCGCAATCGGGTTCTTCTTGGATTCCGGTGTGGGAGGGTTTATGTGTTTCGGGGATGCGCAGCATGGCAGACGAACCAAGGTACCCCTCCTTTTAAAACCTGTGTTCATGACAGCCGCTACGAAATATGGTCATGATAATGGTGGGATCCGGATCCCACCTGCGCATCCGCATTCCGTGCAGTTCTGCTCCTTGTGATGCAGATTATGATTTATGCTAATTGTGATGGTGATTGTTATGGTGATGGTGATTGCGATGGAGATTATGATTTATGGTGATTGCGATGGTGATTGTTATGGTGATTGTGATGGAGATTATGATTTATGGTGATTTTGATGGTGATGGTGATTGCGATGGAGATTATGATTTATGGTGATTGCGATGGAGATTATGATTTATGGTGATTGTGATGGTGATTGTTATGGTGATGGTGATTGCGATGGAGATTATGATTTATGGTGATTGCGATGGAGATTATGATTTATGGTGATTGCGATGGAGATTATGATTTATGGTGATTGTTATGGTGATGGTGATTGTGATGGAGATTATGATTTATGGTGATTGCGATTGAGATTATGATTTATGGTGATTGCGATGGAGATTATGATTTATGGTGATTGCGATGGAGATTATGATTTATGGTGATTGCGATGGAGATTATGATTTATGGTGATTGCGATGGAGATTATGATTTATGGTGATTGCGATGGAGATTATGATTTATGGTGATTGCGATGGAGATTATGATTTATGGTGATTGCGATGGAGATTATGATTTATGGTGATTGCGATGGAGATTATGATTTATGGAGATTGCGATGGAGATTATGATTTATGGAGATTATGATTTATGGTGATTGCAATGGAGATTATGATTTATGGTGATTGCGATGGAGATTATGATTTATGGTGATTGCGATGGAGATTATGATTTATGGTGATTGCGATGGAGATTATGATTTATGGTGATTGTGATGGAGATTATGATTTATGGTGATTGCGATGGAGATTATGATTTATGGTGATTGCGATGGAGATTATGATTTATGGTGATTGCGATGGAGATTATGATTTATGGTGATTGCGATGGAGATGATGATTTATGGTGATTGCGATTATGATTTATGGTGATTGCGATGGAGATTATGATTTATGGTGATTGCGATGGAGATTATGATTTATGGTGATTGCGATGCAGATTATGATTTATGGTGATTGCGATGGAGATTATGATTTATGGTGATTGCGATGGAGATGATGATTTATGGTGATTGCGATGGAGATTATGATTTATGGTGATTGCGATGGAGATTATGATTTATGGTGATTGCGATGGAGATTATGATTTATGGTGATTGCGATGGAGATTATGATTTATGGTGATTGCGATGGAGATGATGATTTATGGTGATTGCGATGGAGATTATGATTTATGGTGATTGCGATGGAGATTATGATTTATGGTGATTGCGATGGAGATTATGATTTATGGTGATTGCGATGGAGATTATGATTTATGGTGATTGCGATGGAGATTATGATTTATGGTGATTGCGATGGAGATTATGATTTATGGTGATTGCGATGGAGATTATGATTTATGGTGATTGTGATGGAGATTATGATTTATGGTGATTGCGATGGAGATTATGATTTATGGTGATTGCGATGGAGATTATGATTTATGGTGATTGCGATGGAGATTATGATTTATGGTGATTGCGATGGAGATGATGATTTATGGTGATTGCGATTATGATTTATGGTGATTGCGATGGAGATTATGATTTATGGTGATTGCGATGGAGATTATGATTTATGGTGATTGCGATGGAGATTATGATTTATGAGTGATTGCGATGGAGATTATGATTTATGGTGATTGCGATGGAGATTATGATTTATGGTGATTGTGATGGAGATTATGATTTATGGTGATTGCGATGGAGATGATGATTTATGGTGATTGCGATGGAGATTATGATTTATGGTGATTGCGATGGAGATTATGATTTATGGTGATTGCGATGGAGATTATGATTTATGGTGATTGCGATGGAGATTATGATTTATGGTGATTGTGATGGAGATTATGATTTATGGTGATTGCGATGGAGATTATGATTTATGGTGATTGCGATGGAGATTATGATTTATGGTGATGGTGATTGTGTGGAGATTATGATTTATGGTGATTGTGATCAAGATTATGATTTATGGTGATTATGATTTGTGGTGATTGTGGTGGTGATGGTGATTGAGACTATGATTTATGGTGATTATGATTTATGGTGATTGTGGTGGTGATGGTGATTGAGATTATGATTTATGGTGATTATGATTTATGGTGATTGTGGTGGTGATGGTGATTGAGATTATGATTTATGGTGATTGTCATGGTGATTACGATTTATGGTGACTGGTTATGATATATGCATTTGGTGATTACGATTTATAAATTTCTTCATTATTATCCTCTTCTTCTTCGTCTCCTTTTTATGCAGCGCATAGCTGCGAGTAGCATCATTAGCCGAGGGTAGAACTGTACAAATGATGCAGTGCCCCTCTATGTTCGGGCGTTAATTTGTCATTTGCTCCAGCGTCTCGGCGATAGCTCGCCTACTCTTCGTGAAGGACACCGTGGGATCTTTAACGTCCACCAACTGACATTAGCAGACGTGACGCCCAGTTTAACGTCCATCCGAAGGACGGCACACACACTGATGTCTCACCCTGCCTGTGAAACACCAGAATGACAGTTTGTAGCTGGGTCGAGAAACGAACCCAGACTAGACAGCTTAGACAATCGGGTTCATACCTCTAGTCTAGGCCATTCTGCCAACTCAATTTCGTGATTATAATGATTTATCGATTTTGTGATTATGATTTATCGATTTGGTGATCATGATTTATCGATTTGGTGATCATGATTTATCGATTTTGTGATTATGATTTATCGATTTGGTGATCATGATTTATCGATTTTGTGATTATGATTTATCGATTTGGCGATCATGATTTATCGATTTTGTGATTATGATTTATCGATTTTGTGATTATGATTTCTCGATTTTGTGATTATGATTTATCGATTTTGTGATTATGATTTATCGATTTGGTGATCATGATTTATCAAGCTTGTGAATGATAGCTTATTTACAATCATACTGTAATTTGAGAAGTCTCTGGTTTTTGCTCATTTTAATTCTCGACCCCCCCCCCCCCCCCCGCTCCCCCCCGCCCCCTCCCTGCTCCTGCCCCCAACTCCCCTCCTGAATCGCTGGATATGAGTTGAAAACTGGTTATTATTGGGGTGTGGGCAGGGTGTTTTATGGGTTAAAAAAAAACCATCCCTACAGGGGTACAGGGGGACCCCCATTCTCTCTTTATTAATATGATGGCATAGCACCCCTCCCGGGGTATGTTACAAGTCATAATAGAATACATCAATTTCTAGGAAATTGGCCTTTGTCTTCAATTTAAATTAATTTCACAAGTCTGATCAATGTTGATTTGGTACAATAAACTTCATAAAACGAAAGTTGTTTAATCCTTGAATGTTCTTAACCTCCTACAATTGTACTTGGCTTATAAAACAGTTTTATTTCGACCTTCAATAGTCCTGTAATTCATGTTTTATGTCGAGCTCCATCCCACGGACACAAAATCATCTAAATATTACATACGCAAAGATGGTGGAATTTTTCCTCTCCACCCCTCCCCATTCCGTCTACCCCCACCCCATTCCCCACTAAGTTGGCGAGCCCCTGCTTGAACTTAAACTTCACTGAACTGTCCTTTCATGCTCTCGATTCTCCTCCGAAACTTCTCCCCTTTCTCTCTTATCTTTCCTTTTGATTTTCTGTCAATTTTGAATTTCCCCGACTCCACCTCCCCCTCCTCCCCTGTTGAATTGGTGGGAGGACGCGGAGAAGAAGCAGCACAAAATTTATAATTGGATCGATTGGTGGGGCGTCAGTTGGTTTCCTACCAGGAACATTATAATCGTTGCTATTTTTTTGGATGACACAATGTCAAATATTTTAATGCCTCTCATCTAATTCCATCATTGTTGCTAAAATAGCATTTTTTGAATGGACTTGTGAAAAAACAAGCCTGATAGTCTAACAACGGCGTAGCTGGGCTTGGATCTGCTGAGTGCAGGATCTGCTGTCCGCCTGTCATGTGACCAGATCCTCAGCTCTGATTGGTGGACGTTTTTGAGGGACATACATACATACACCAGTAGGACAGACAAACCCTGTTCCAGACAGCACAGCACTACGGGCTAAGTTGTAAAAAATATGGCTACCATGTGACGTCATCAATTTTCTTTTCACGACGAATTTATCCTGAGATCACGCTCAAAGTTCATACTGATCGGATCAACATTCTACTTGTCGATTTATGACGTCATAATGAAGAAACCTATGACATAATCATTAACATGTTATTCCCCATGGGGAGTACTTTACAATGAGCCACGTTTCAATTTTTTCCTTGGAGCGGTTTCGGAGACATGGAGGTGCAACGATTTTCGTTTTTTTCTAAGATGGGGCCCATACCAAGTGATCTATGACGTCATAATTATCATTAAAAAGATTCTACTGGACGAGGCGCCTTTGAAGAAACTTTCGTGTCAATCGGACCAACGGTTGCAGAGTAAACGAATTTTAAAGGGAATAAACCCCCAAAATGTCGGCAAAAGTGAGATACATACATCCAAACATACATACACTGGATGGACACACATGCTGTTCCAGACGGCATTGCCCGATGGGCTATGCCATAAAAACATTCTTACCATGGGAGGGGGTTGTATGAACCTCTCTCGTGATGAGATTGGGAAATGTTTAGTTATTTTAGCCCGATCTTTTTGGTTGTTTTAGCCCCATCTCTCAATGGTGAAGAATTACCTTAAAAAATTATCTGATTCGAATCTTCATCAAAATCGAATCATTTTTGTCCTTGTCAGATACCCAACCTCTCCATCAAATTTCATCCACATCCATCCACAACTTTGAGATATCTTAATCACAAACAAACAAACAAATAAATATGTCGTGCATAGCACGATACTTGCGAAATCCCTAAAATAAGTTGTTGGCCTATGATGACATCAAAATTACTTGGTGGTTGAATTCAGTGACCACATATGCAAGTCCTCTTCAAATTTCAAGTCAATCGGATGAAAATCGAGGATTTTTTTTTGTATACAAGATCGAGGCTCGTGAAAGAGCTAACATTAATCAGAAAAAAAAAACGGACACATAAAACATGTAATAAGGGGAGCGGTAGACAAAATGGGGAGAGAGGGCGAAGCACACAAGCACAACATTTGCAAGCAGGGACATCGGGAGATCTGTGGGAGGTAGAGGGCTTTGGGGGGGTGGGTGGGGAGTGGGAGAGGTACAAAACACATGGACACTGCAAGGACTTCCAGGAAAGAAGTTGGAATTTCAAAAAAGAGGTCCCGGGGTGAATTAGCGGGGGTAGAAAAGATCAAGGTTTTGGATGAGGGAAGATAAGAGATGGTGGTGATCAGCTGTTTTAAAGAGCTGGAGGGAGGAGTGGGATTGAAGAGAGTGTGCGAGTTTGTTCCAGAAGCAGGAGAAAAGAGGAATGAAACAGTGAAGTTGAGCAGAGTCTTGATTTTGGCAATTGCACCAGAAGAGGGTTGCTGGCAGATCTTGTGCGACCTGCAGGAATATTTGGGGGACAGAGCCCAGAGAGAGCTGGGGGAGCTGGGCCGGAAAGGAGTCGGTAGAAGTCAGAAAGACCAACAACCTGCCTGCGGTGAGTGAGTGAAAAGCCCTCGGAGTTACCTTCATCGCAGGAGATTCCAATGATTCTGAAAGCTTTGGTTTCAACAGCGTGAAGCCGAGCTAGGTGTGAGGCAGGAGCACCGGCCCAGAGGGGAGAGCAGTATTCCATTGAGCTGCGGATGAAAGCCTTGTATGTGGTGAGGAGCTCAGGTGTGCCAAGGAAGGACTTCGCACGACGGAGGATGCCCAGTCGGCGACTGGCTTTGGAGGCCAGATTGGAAATGTGGTTTTCAAGGAAATGCCATTTTAGAAATTTTACAAAATTGGTGACCTTTGGCCGATGTTGACCTATTGACCTTTTGACCCCTAAAACAATAGGCTTCTTGCTTATGACTAAGTCCACCATTTGGTGAAGTTTTGTGAAGATCGGTTGAAAATTGTGCCCTGTAGGCGACTGACATACAGACATACAGAGAAACAGACAAAACAACAAAGACCAACCAACATACTTGAAAAATCTTCGATTCTCGCAAGTAACAAGTACAGATACATTCAAAGTACACCACCCCCATGGTAGCCACCGAACCAATTTTACCATATCGTTGGACTCCGTCACCCAGACCCATAAATTTGGTGTCCAAGTTTGGGGAACAATGATTTGAAATATTTTATTTTCCACATTCTATGACGTTCGTTTCCGCCATTTAATTCTTAAAAGTTGGTCAGAACAAACCAAAATGTTGGTCCAGGCATCGGACAATAGGGCGCTACAGTTTGTACACAAGAAACTTCTTTTCAGCAGCGAAAACCTTTCAAATTTCAGGGTTTAGATTATGCATAACTGGAATCGAAGCAGAGATGGAGCTATTAAGACATGTGCACTGAAAGTAGGACAAACCATGTATAACTGGGAAGAAAACTGTCATCCACATCATTATGTATGTATTTTTGTTTGTTTGTACAGTGCATTCAGAAAGTATTCAGACCCCTTCACTTTTTTCACATTTTGTTATGTTGCAGCCTTATGCTGAAATCGTTTAAATTCATTTTTCCCTCATCAATCTACACTCAATACCCCAAAATGACAAAGAGAAAACAGGATTTTAGAAAGTTTTGCAAATTTATTTTTAAAAAAAACTGAAATATCACATTTACATAAGTATTCAGACCCTTTGCTATGACACTTGAAATTTAGCTCGGGTGCCTCCCATTTCTCTTGATCATCTTTGAGATGTTTCCACACCTTGATTGGAGTCCACTTGTAGTAAATTCAATTGATTGGACATGATTTGGAAAGGCACACACCTGTCTCTATAAGGTCTCACAGCTGACAATGCATATCAGAGCAAAATCCAAGCCATGAGGACGAAGGAACTGCCTGCAGAGCTCAGAGACAGGATTGTGTCGAGGCACAGATCTGGGGAAGCCTACAAACAAATCTCTGCTGCATTGAAGGCTCCCAAGAGCACAGTGGCCTCCATAATTCTTAAATGGAAGAAGTTTGGAACAACCAGGACTCTTCCTAGAGCTGGCCGCCCGGCTAAACTGAGCAATTGGGGGAGAAGGGCCTTGGTGATAGAGGTGACCAAGAACCCGATGGTCACTGGCTGAGCTCCAGAGAGCCTGTGTGGAGATGGGAGAAACTTCCAGAAGGACAACCATCACTGCAACACTCCACCGATCTGGGCTTCATGGCAGAGTGGCCAGAGGGAAGCCTCTCCTCCGTGAAAGACACATGAAAGCCCACAGAATCTTGTTTCTCAGTCTGAGAGCCCTTTCGGTGCTTTTTTGCAAACTCCAAGTGGGCATTAAGCCGCATAGACTGCCTTAATGAGCGCAGATTTTGAAGAGGTCAGTACACCTTCGTTAAGCATCAGATATGAAGCTCGTGGCCAAGTTTCATCAAAATCGTGTGTTTGGTTCAAGTGATAATGACTGAAGTGTTTACTGACTGACTGACCCACGGACACTGTTCAATCGCATAAGCTCATCGGACTAAAGTCCAGTTGAGCTAATAATGGATGAGAATATACTGGCAAAAGTAGGATCTGGGGACATTTGATGAGTTAGTTTCATTTATTGAGGAACACATATCAGATCGTCACAATGCACATGTATCTCCAGTTTTCAAACTCAGATTCGTAGCTTGAACAGGAACCGACTGATTCAGCTCCGTGATGTGACTGGCAATGTTCATTCAAAAATTCTGAAAAAAGAATTCATTGTAACTTCTCCGAACTATGAGCTTCAAAATGTGGTCGTGACATTGTCCTCGTCATGAACAGTGATGTTGGAAGTGCCCTCAGAAAAGCACGTAAAACATGCTGAAGAAGATGCTTGCATCCTCGCCTGTGCTGCCAATATTGTCAGGAAAAATGTTGGAAATAAAGGTCAGAGATGATCAAAAGTAAAGTTTTTGAAATGCTCATCCCCAAAAACCTTTATTTTGACACCAAAATTATGGGTTTGGATTCTCGGTGAAGTAGTATTTAAGATATTGGGAAAATAGGTTTTCCTGGTGGCCATCTTTTAAAATGGCCGCCAGTGCTATCCAACCAAAATCTGAGATGGCCTTAGGTCTAACTTTGTTTGTCTTGATGAGTTCGAATTCTGTGCCAAGTTTCATACTTTCATCACAAAATGCACTATTCATTCAGTTATCTGCTCCACGATAAGCTAAAAATTATATAAGCTAAAAATATAAAACAGATAAAAGAAAAAAAACATTTTTTTTTAATATTTATAAAGATAAAAGGGATAAAAAAAGAAAAGGGTTGAAGGGAAAGGTGTATGCTGCACGTGTGAGAAGTGTTATGATTTATGGGAGCGAGACATGGGTAATGAACGTAGAGCAGCAACGAAGGCTGTAAAGGGTGGAAACGCGAATGGTTCGGTGGATGTGCGGAGTATCTTTGAGAGAGAGGAAGACAAATGATGAATTGTGAAAGATGATGGGAATAGAGCCTGTGATTGATGCTGTGAAGAGAAACAGGTTGAGATGGTTTGGTCATGTGTTGAGGAAGGATGAAAGTGACTGGGTGAGAAGAGTGATGGAAATGAATGTAGAAGGAAGTAGAGGACGGGGAAAACCGAGGAAGACTTGGCTAAAGATGGTGGATGAAGACATGCGGGCAAGGGGGTTAACAAGGGGAGATGCAGAAAATAGGGCAATATGGAGAAGATTGTCATGGGGCCCGCAAGGCTAACCCCCCCTGCTCTGGCAGGGAAAATGGCCTTAAAATGCCTGTTGTTGTTTGCTGTTGTATTGTGCTCTGCATGACGTCTTCTTGTTTAGATATTATCCTTTATGTAAGTTGTCCGACAGTTTTTTTAAAAAATCCTTGGATATTGCCTTTGAATTGTATCAGTTTGCAAAATTTATCACCTATTAATTAGTGATGGGCTCAATGTGATTTAACTTCGACCTCATGCCAAATGAAAATCAGTTGGCAAAAACTCTTTTGGTATTAGATATGACGAGAGAAATACCCGTGCTACACAAGGGTGGGAGGCCAAAACCAAACAGGCAATGCAGATACGGCGAATGCTAAAGCATGGAACCAATAAATTCCACATTCCTGTAGCACCTTCAGTCGCACGTCAGACATGGACAGCAAGTTCGTGAAGGACTTCCATGAAAAACGTACCTGTTCGCAAACAAACGGGTACGTTCACGTATGGAAACATCGATCGTGGGACCGTGGCGAATCTGCATATGGCAATGGCAAAATATCAGAAATTGAAGGGTTTATATTTTATTTTAAATGATTCATATAAACATCCGTTGAATCATATCACACGCAAATCATCAAAATCTAAACAGTATCTTGAGAATTTCAATAAAAGCCACATCACTGTTCATGTCGGTAAATATTATTCCATCGTGTTTCAAATCGTGATCAATACACTATGATCGGGATGATCGTGATCGTGATCGATAATCGTGTTCACACCGATCGAGATTTAACGGATGTTTATATAAATCGTTTCAAAGAAAAAAAGCCTTCAATTTCCGATATTTAGCCTTTTCATTTGGCCCTCCCAATTGAAGCCCCGCCCATAGGGCGGGTACCGTTGCTCGACGTAAGAAGACGTCACAATGAGCGTTATGTGAACGCGAATGTTATGCGGGAGTCCAAACCTGAGAATGCTGGAGACCAAAGCTGAAATTGGGAAAACTAAACAGCCTATTTTACTCCTGGAGATCCCAGGATTACCCACACAAAATATCTTTGCGATCGGTTCAGCAGTTTTTACGGTACCTTCGAACGGACAGACAGACAGACAGACATTTGGTGAATTATAGTAAGATTGAGTACCCAGCTAGTGCTGTATAGTGGTAAAGATTGCTCCGATGCTGTACTGTGGCATCAACACAAGTAGATAGTTGGTTGGGTCAGATAAATACCATCTCGTTGAGAAATCCTCATTTGACAAGTTAAACCACAGGTGATGTGTTTCGTGAAAACTGACAGCAGGTAAACCAAATGAGCTTGGATGATTTAGAGGTTGGGTATGTTACAAGGATGAAGTGATTAGATTTTGGTGAAGATTCAGATCTGGATCTGGATACTTTCAAGTGATTCTTCACCATTGAGAGAGATCTGGGCAAAAACGATATATAGCATAATACCTCAAAAAGTTATGGATGAATTTGGATGAAACTTGTATGACAAGTTGGGTGTGTGGCAAGGACGAATGGATTAAATTTTTGTGAAGATCCGAATCCGGATCAGATCATTTTTAAGTGCTTCTTCACCATTGAGTGATCGAGGTAAAAACAATTTATAGCATGATATCTGAAAAAGCTATGAACGGATTCGGATGAAACTTGGTGGATAGATTGGGTGTGTCACAAGGACAAATTCATTCGATTTTGGTGTAGATCTGAAGACGGATCCATATCCGAGATTTAAAAAAAACTAATTGATTCTTTACTTTGGCTTTTGGGCCTCACTATCTGCCATGATCTTTCCTGGGAAAACCACATTTCAAATCTGGCCTCCAAAGCCAGTCGCCGACTGGGCATCCTCCGTCGTGCGAAGTCCTTCCTTGGCACACCTGAGCTCCTCACCACATACAAGGCTTTCATCCGCAGCTCAATGGAATACTGCTCTCCCCTCTGGGCTGGTGCTCCTGCCTCACACCTAGCTCGTCTTCACGCTGTTGAAACCAAAGCGTTCAGAATCATTGGAATCTCCTGTGATGAAGCTACCTCCGAGGGCCTTTCACTTACTCACCGCAGGCAGGTTGGTGGTCTTTCTGTCTTCTACCAACTCCTCTCCGGCCTTGCTCCTCCAGCTCTCTCTGGGCTCTGTCCCCCAAATATTCCTAAATGTAGCACAAGATCTGCCTGCAACCCTCTTATGGTTAAACTGCCAAAATCAAGACTCTCTGCTCACCTTCACTCTTTCATTCCTCTTTTCTCCCGCCTCTGGAACAAACTCCCCCACTCCCTTCAATCCCACTCCTCCCTCCAGGTCTTTAAAACAGCTGTTCACCACAATCTCTTATCTTCCCCGATCCAAAACCTTGATCTTTTCTACCCCCGCTAATTTCACCCCAAATCCTCTTTTTTGAAATACCAACTTCTTTCCTGGAAGTCCTTGGTGTCCTTTTGTTGATACTTACCCCACCCCCACCCACCCCCCCCCCCTTCCCACGCCGCCTCCCCCCAAGCCCTCTATCTCCCACACATTCCCGATGTCCCTCACAAATGTTGTGTTTATGTGCTTCCCCTTCTCTCCCCATCTTGTCTACCGCTCCCCTTTTTATATATTTTGTTTGTTTGTCTGTTTGATTTGTTTGTGCGATAAATGTTAGCTCTTTCACGAGCCTCGATTATGTATACAAAAAAAAAACCAAAAAAAAAAACCACAGCGATAGGGCCAAAAACGATATAGAGTATGGCATCTCAAAAGGTTGTGGATGACTTGTGACAAAACAAGGTGGGCGAGTTGGTTTAGGTGATAAGATCAAGCCGATTAGATTTTGGTTCACGTCCAGATCCAGAAGAGGGTCAGAGAGCGGTATTCAGGATTGCAAAGCAGATAGCGAAAGAGAGGTGTGATGTGATGGGGGGTGAGTTGCTTGAAGGATGAAGTGGGACAAATCGTTATGGACCCAGATGGAATTAAAGGAAGATGGAAGAGGTATATGGAAATGCTGTTGAATGCAGAGAATGAATGGGACGGCAACATAGAGTAACCCAGTTTTTGGACCGGCAGAGAAGATAACTGAGAAGGAAGTTGAGGAAGCGATAAAAGCAATGAAGAGTAGAAAAGCGGGAGGGCCGCCGGGTGTTTTGGGAGATATGTTGAAGGCAGCAGGAAGTTGGGGTGTGAAGAGAATGACAGATCTGTAATCTGGTGGTGAAAGAGGGCCGCATTCCAGTGGCTTGTGAACTGAGTACCCTCGTCCCTCTATACAAGGGGAAAGGTGACCCTCTGGACTGTGGCTCATATCGAGCGATAAAGTTATTGGAGCATGGAATGAAGGTATTGGAAAGGGTGTTGGAGAGGAGGATAAGGAAGAAGGTGAAGATCGAGGAAATGCAGTTTGGATTTATGCCAGGAAGAGGAACGACATACGCGCTTTTTATTGCGAGGCAGTTGCAGGAGAAGTATATGGAGAAGAGGAAGAAGTTGTTTCTTGGGTTTGTTGATCTGCAGAAAGCATTCGATTGGGTTCCACGTGAAGTAGTGACATGGGCATTGAGGAAGTTAGGAGTGGAGGAATGGTTGATCAGAGTAGTGATGGCAATGTACAAAAGAGCGCGTACAGCTGTAAGGACAAAGGACGGGAACAGTGGTGAGTTTGAGGTGAAGATGGGAGTGCATCAGGGGTCAGTACTAAGTCCACTACTATTTGTAGCTGTGATGGAGGTGCTGGCTCAGAATGTAAAGGAGGGTTTACCGTGGGAGTTGTTGTATGCAGATGATCTGGTGTTGATTGCGGAAAGTATGGATGGACTGAAGGAGAAGATGAACAAGTGGAAGGAATGTAAGGAGACAAAAGGTCTGAAGGTGAATATCGGAAAAACGAAGGTGATGGCAAGTGGTAAAGCATGTCGTGAGGTGGAAGGAACTGGGAAGTGGCCGTGTGCTGTGTGCAGGAAGGGTGTCGGAGTGAATTCCATTCAATGTACAATGTGCGCTGAGTGGGTTCATCAAAAATGTAGTGGTTTGAGAGGGTCATTAACCAGTGTGGCAGCGACATTCAAGTGTAAGGTGTGCACAGAGGGAGCTGCAGATGGAGGAAATGTTGAGTTGGATCTTGGAGATGGCGTGAAGCTGGAAGGTGTGAAAACATTTTGTTACCTAGGAGACATGCTAAATGGAGAAGGTGGATCAGACTCGGCAACGGTTGCTCGAGTGAGATATGCATGGAAGAAGTTTCGGGAACTGAGTGGCGTGCTGACGAGGAGGGGAGTGTCGTTGAAGCTGAAGGGAAAGGTGTATGCTGCATGTGTGAGAAGTGTTATGATTTATGGGAGTGAGACATGGGTAATGAATGAGAGCAGCAACGAAGGCTGGAAAGGGTGGAAATGCGAATGGTTCGGTGGATGTGTGGAGTATCGTTGAGAGAGAGGAAGACAAATGATGAATTGCGAAAGATGATGGGAATAGAGCCTGTGATGGATGCTGTGAAGAGAAATAAGTTGAGATGGTTTGGTCATGTGTTGAGGAAGGATGAAAGTGACTGGTTGAGAAGAGTGATGGAAATGAATATGGAAGGAAGTAGAGGATGGGGAAGACCGAGAAAGACTTGGCTAAAGATGGTCGAAGAAGAAATGTGTGCAAGGGGGTTAACAAGGGGAGATGCAGAAAATAGGGCAAAATGGAGAAGATTGTCATGGGGACTGCAAGGCTAACCCCCGCTCTTGCAGGGAAAATGGCCTTAAAATGCCCGTTGTTGTTGTTGTAACCAAGTCATTCACGAACTGGCTGTCCATGCCTGATGTTCAACTGAAGGTGTCACAGAAATGTAGAATTTATTGGTTTGTTTGCCATTCGGCATTCTTTATCAAAGTCATTCACGAACAGGCTGTCCATGCTTGATGTTCAACTGAAGGTGTCACAGAAATGTAGAATTTATTGGTTTGTTTGCCATTCGGCATTCTTTATCAAAGCCATTCACGAACAGGCTGTCCATGCCTGATGTTCAACTGAAGGTGGCGCAATAATGTGGAATTCATTGGTTCATCGATTAGCATTCGCCGTTTACGCATTGTCTGCTTGCGCCCGGCCTCCCACCCTCGCTAATTTAATATATTCGTTTAGAACTGTGGATTCTATTTTTAATAGCCTCGTGAGTGTGTAGGTTACGTGTCGGGTATGTGACCCACGTCATGATATTTGTTTGGGGCCAGAATACTGACAAGTCTGGTACACGATACGTCATTTGAGGGGGGGGGGGGGGGGGGGAGGGGATATAACAAGGCCGAAAGTCTAACAGCGGCGTAGCTGGGCTTGTAACATATATTATAAACCACAAACACACATGATTAGCTTTTTAAACAGTCGCTAATGCTGTTTATAACATTAAACAAAGAAATTTGGAGGAATCCAGACATCCATGAGGTAAGTTTTACTTCCAGAACCGAAGGAAGATCTACTGTAATCTATATAACCCACAAGGATTGGGTGTGCACTGTTTTGTTGGAAGAGACGTAATGCCGATGCTTTCGATATTTGATGATCATTTTAACAATCAGTTTGTTTGTGTTTCACACTGAATGAAAAACGTAAAGGTAAAGCATGGAGATTGTGACATATGACAGGTTCGACGATATGTTCGGCACGAAAGAAATTGGATTCAAAATGGCAGTGTGCGGAGTCAGCTGACTTACCGCCGTAATGACATCAGATGTAATCGCATCACACTGTCATGTGACCAGATCCTCAGCTCTGATTGGTATACGTTTGAGGGGACATACATACATACATACAGACAAACACTGTTCAAGACGGCTTTGCCCTATGGGCTGCGCAGTAAAAAAAAACAAAAAAAACTGGCGTGTCGGGTGCATGGCTGCGATTTTGAAAAAAATAAAATAATAAAAGAAGAAGGGCCTCCTACCTTTTAAAAAATGAAACTGGACGATCAACTGGTAGCTTTATTTTATTTAGCCATATCGACAGATTTCAATGTTCATGACATGGGAGACCTCGGAATTGACCTGCCGGGGCTAAAGTAACACGTGTCAAGTTTATAACAAACTCAACAACTTGCCTGTAGTTCTCACGGACTCACCATTACTTCCACCCTCTTCGAGACTAAAGCAGTCCTCATGTGCCATCTTCATCCGCACGAATCCAGAAAGTTCTTCCGTCCCATTGGCACATCCGGGCACGACGGTCCGTGGCGATGCTCTCCCCGCACGACACGACTCCATGTACCGACAGAGCTCGGCGTACATGGTGGAGGTGAACCCTCGTGTAGACAATGAACAGAGTCGATCCCTCACCGGAGCGGGCTCGGCTCGGGCACAGAGAGCTCCGAAGATCTCGATCCCCAGACCAGTAACCACAGCTCGGAGAGACTCCTCGGTCAAGCCCCAGCTCTCCAGCCACTCAGGGGTGGCAATGCCGCTGTCTCCAGCACTCGTGGACTCCATTGTCCTTCAGAACACGCGCCGATATTCAAGCTAAATAAATAAATAAGTCGTGCGTGCTGCGCCCGTCACTTTTCGAGTTTTCGGTCAAGTCTGTTTTTCAGATCTGAAATACATTTTTATACACACCAAATCTTGGACACTTTCACTTTACTTTATATTCTCAATCATCTGTGCTTGCATTGCTGAACAGCGACTTTTAGAGATGACATATAGATATAGCCTACCTTTTCCAGTATCTCTATGCTTCCGGTTGTTGTTGTTGTTGTTGTTGTTGTTGTTTCATCACTTCTCCATTTTTCACAGTCATCTTAAACACCAACCACACTGGAATCCTCCTGCTATTAATTTGCAATTTGTCACTGGTTTTGAAACCAATACAAATTTTTATTACGGAACATTGGCATCAAAAATCTGCACACACCAACAAATAGTTTCAAATGGAGCACCGCAACGCCATTAGATTTAGGGCATTTAAATTGCATCAGATGCGGCAAAAAATGCAAATTGTTACTCCCAGCTTGTCGGCTCGATGACAGAAGTCACCATTTGCTTTTTTGACTTCTCTACCCATCCCAGTTAAAAATCCCATATGGGCACCAACCAGTAACTTGATAGTAATACTACATTAGAGCCTTTAAATTTCATCAGATGCCGCAATAAATGTGAATTGTTGCTCCCGGCTTTCTGGCTCGATGACAGAAGTCGCCATTTGCTTTTTTGCCACCTTCATTTCTTCCCCGTTTATAATCCCATGCGGCATGAGTAACTTTCGAGTAATACTACATTAGAGCCTTTAAATTGCATCAGATGCGGCAATAAATGTGAATTGTTGCTACCAGCTTGCCGGCTTGATGACAGAAGTCCCCATTTGCTTCTTTGCCACCTTCATTTCTTCCCCGTTTATAATCCCATGCGGCACAGGTAACTTGCTCGTAATGCTACATTAGAGCCTTTAGATTGCTTCAGATGCGGCAATAAATGTGAATTGTTGCTCCGAGCTTGCCGGCTCGATGACAGAAGTCCCCATTTGCTTCTTTGCCACCTTCATTTCTTCCCCATATATAATCCTATGCAGCACAGGTAACTTGTTCATTATCCCACATTAGAGCCTTTAGATTGCTTCAGATGCGGCAATAACTGCGAATTGTTGCTCCCAGCTTTCCGGCTCGATGAAAGAAGTCAGAATTTGCTTTTTTTGCTGCCTTAATTTCTCTCCCATTTAAAATCCCGTGTAGGCATGAGTAACTTGCCAGTAATACTACATTAGAGCCTTTAAATTGCATCAGATGCCGCAATAAATGTGAATTGTTTCTTCTGGCTTTCCGGCTCGATGACAGAAGTTGCCATTTGATTTTTTACCACCTTCATTTCTTCCCCATTTATAATCCCATGCGGCATGAGTAACTGCATAGTAATACCACATTAGAGCCTTTACATTGCATCAGATGCGGCAATAAATGCGAATTCTTGCTCCCAGCTTGCCGGCTTGATGACAGAAGTCGCCATTTGCTTTTTTGCCGCCTTCATTTCTTCCCCATTTACATTCCCGTACAGGCATCAGTAATTTGCTGGTAATACATTAGAGCCTTTAAATTGAATCAGATGCGGCAATAAATGCAAATTGTTGCTCCCAGCTTGCCGGCTTGATGACAGAAGTCGCCATTTGCTTTTTTGCCACCTTCATTTCTTCCCCATTTAAAATCCCGTACAGGCACCAGTAATTTGCTCGTAATACATTGGAGCCTTTAAATTGCATCAGATGCGGCGATAAATGTGAATTGTTCCTCCTAGCTTCCTGGCTCGATGACAGAAGTCCCCATTTGCTTATTTGCCACCTTCATTTCTTCCCTATTTATAATTCCATGCAGCACAGGTAACTTGCTCGTAATACTACAATAGAGCCTTTAGATTGCTTCAGATGCGGCAATAACTGTGAATTGTTGCTCGCAGCTTTCCGGCTCGATGACAGAAGTCGGAATTTGCTTTTTTTGCTGCCTTAATTTCTTTCCCATTTAAAATCCCGTGTCGGCATGAGTGACTTGCTAGTAATACTACATTAGAGCCTTTAAATTGCATCAGATGCCGCAATAAATATGAATTGTTGCTTCCAGCTTTCTGGCTCGATGACAGAAGTCGCCATTTGCTTTTTTACGACCTTCATTTCTTCCCCGTTTATAATCACATGCGGCATGAGTACCTTTATAGTAATATACCACATTAGAGCCTTTACATTGCATAAGATGCGGCAATAAATGTGAATTGTTGCTCCCAGCTTGCCGGCTTGATGACAGAAGTCGCCATTTGCTTTTTTGCCGCCTTCATTTCTTCCCCATTTATAATCCCGTACAGACATCATTAATTTGCTGATAATACATTTGAGCCTTTAAATTGAATCAGATGCGGCAATAAATGCGAATTGTTGCTCCCAGCTTGCCGGCTTGATGACAGAAGTCGGAATTTGCTTTTTTGGCTTCTCCATGCTTCCCAGTCTAGAATCCCATACGGGCACGATTAATTTGCTCGTAATACATTGGAGCCTTTAAATTGCATCAGATGCGGCGATAAATGTGAATTGTTCCTCCTAGCTTGTAGGCTCGATGACAGAAGTCGCCATTTGCTTTTTTGCCACCTTCATTTCTTCCCCGTTTATAATCCCATGCAGCATGAGTAACTTTCGAGTAATACTACATTAAAGCCTTTAGATTGCTTCAAATGCGGCAATAAATGTGAATTATTGCTCCGAGCTTTCCGGCTCGATGACAGAAGTCCCCATTTGCTTCTTTGGCACCTTCATTTCTTCCCCATATATAATCCCATGCAGCACAGGTAACTTGCTCATTATCCTACATTAGAGCTTTTAGATTGGTTCAGATGCAGCAATAACTGTGAATTGTTGCTCCCAGCTTTCCAGCTCGATGACAGAAGTCAGAATTTGCTTTTTTTGCTGCCTTAATTTCTCTCCCATTTAAAATCCCGTGTAGGCATGAGTAACTTGCTAGTAATACTACATTAGAGCCTTTAAATTGCATCAGATGCCGCAATCAATGTGAATTGTTTCTTCCGGCTTTCCGGCTAGATGACAGAAGTTGCCATTTGCTTTTTTTCCGCCTTCATTTCTTCCCCATTTACATTCCCGTACAGGCATCAGTAATTTGCTGGTAATACATTAGAGCCTTTAAATTGAATCAGATGCGGCAATAAATGCAAATTGTTGCTCCCAGCTTGCCGGCTTGATGACAGAAGTCGCCATTTGCTTTTTTGGCTTCTCCACCCTTCCCAGTCTAGAATCCCATACAGGCACCAGTAATTTGCTCGTAATACGTTGGAGCCTTTAAATTGCATCAGATGCGGCGATAAATGTGAATTGTTCCTCCTAGCTTGCCGGCTCGATGACAGAAGTCCCCATTTCCTTCTTTGCCACCTTCATTCCTTCCCTATTTATAATTCCTTGCAGCACAGGTAACTTGCTCGTAATACTACATTCGAGCATTTAGATTGCTCCAGATGCGGCAATAACTGTGAATTGTTGCTCCCAGCTTTCCGGCTCGATGACAGAAGTCGGAATTTGCTTTTTTTGCTGCCTTAATTTCTTTCCCATTTAAAATTCCGTGTCGGCATGAGTGATTTGCTAGTAATACTACATTAGACCCTTTAATTTTTTATTTCTTTTTTTTTTTTTTTTTTTTTTTTTTGTATACAAGATCGAGGCTCGTGAAAGAGCTAACATGAATCACACAGAAAGACAAACCAACACATAAAACATATAACATGGGGAGTGGTAGACAAGATAGGGAGTGAGCGGAAAGGAAACAAACACAACATTTGAGAGCAGGGACATCGAGAGATCTGTGGGAGGGAGAGGGCTTTGGGGGGGGAGGGGGGGAGGCATAAAACATATGGACACTGCAAGGACTTCCAGGAATCCCCATGTCTGTTCAGTGAATGGAACCACTGCATCACCATCGTGTTCTTTATCACCAATCATATGCAGCACACACTGCAACGGCACTTCTATACGATCATCCATATTTTTCACATTTTCAGGGAATTTCAAAAAGAAGAGCAGCAGCCTTCTTTCAATGATGGAGGAGACGATGTCTGACCCAAGCATCTTTCTGCACAACACCAGTTCTGCAGGATGCTGCTCGTTTAAAAGATGCTGTGAATCAACTTCCTGGTCCCTTCCTTCAATTGCATCAGATGCCGCAATAAATATGAATTGTTGCTTCTGGCTTTCTGGCTCGATGACAGAAGTCGCCATTTGCTTTTTACCGCCTTCATTTCTTCCCCATTTAAAATTCCGTACTGGCATCAGTAATTTGCTGATAATACATTTGAGCCTTTAAATTGAAACAGATGCGGCAATAAATGTGAATTGTTGCTCCCAGCTTGCCGGCTTGATGACAGAAGTCGCAATTTGCTTTTCTGGCCTCTCCACGCTTCCCAGTCTAGTATCCCATACGGGCACCAGTAATTTGCTATTAATACATTGGAGCCTTTAAATTGCATCAGATGCGGCGATAAATGTGAATTGTTCCTCCTAGCTTGCCGGCTCCATGACAGAAGTCGGCATTTGCTTTTTTTGCTCATTCATTTCTTTCCCATTTAAAATCCCGTGTCGGCCATAAATGCAGCCATAAATGCGAATTGTTGCTCCCAGCTTGCAGGCTCGATGACATAAGTCACCATTTCCTTTTTTGGCCTCTCCAACCTTCCCAGTTAAGAATCCCATACGGGCACCAACCAGTATCTTGCTAGTAATACTACATTAGAGACTTTAAATTGCATCAGATGCTGCAATAAATGTGAATTGTTGCTCCCGGCTTTCCGGCTCGATGACAGAAGTCGCCATTTGCTTTTTTGCAACCTTCATTTCTTCCCCGTTTATAATCCCATGCGGCATGAGTAACTTTCTAGTAATACTACATTAGAGCCTTTAAATTGCATCAGATGCGGAAATAAATGCGAATTTTTGCTCCCAGCTTGCCAGCTTGATGACAGAAGTTGCAATTTGATTTTTTACCACCTTCATTTCTTCCCCATTTATAATCCCATGCGGCATGAGTAACTTTATATTAATACCACATTAGAGCCTTTACATTGCATCAGATGCGGCAATAAATGCGAATTGTTGCTCCCAGCTTGCCGGCTTGATGACAGAAGTCGCCATTTGCTTTTTTGCCGCCTTCATTTCTTCCGCATTTACATTCCCGTACAGGCATCGGTAATTTGCTGGTGATACATTAGAGCCTTTAAATTGAATCAGATGCAGCAATAAATGCGAATTGTTCCTCCTAGCTTGCCGGCTCGATGACAGAAGTCGCCATTAGCTTTTTTGCCGCCTTAATTTCTTCCCCATTTAAAATCCCGTACGCGCACCAGTAATTTGCTAGGAATACATTAGAGCCTTTAAATTCAATCAGATGCGACGATAAATGTGAATTGTTCCTCCTAGCTTTCCGACTCGATGGCAGAAGTAGCCAATTGCTTTTTTGCCACCTTCATTTCTTCCCCATTTAAAATCCTGTACGGGTACCAGTAATTTGCTGGATATACATTAGAGCCTTTAAATTCAATCAGATGCGGCAATAAATGTGAATTGTTGCTCCCAGCTTGCCGGCTCTATGAAAGAAGTTTCCATTTGCTTTTTTGCCGCCTTCATTTTTTCCCCATTTAAAATCCCGTGTTGGCATGAGTAACTTGCTAGTAACACTACATTAGAGCCTTTAGATTGCTTCAGATGCAGCAATAAATGTGTATTGTTCCTCCCACCTTTCAGGCTCGATGACAGAATTCGCCATTTGCTTTTTTTGCCGCCTTCATTTCTTCCCCATTTAAAATCCTGTACGGGCACCAGTAATTTGCTAGTAATACATTAGAGCCTTTAAATTGAATCAGATGCAGCAATAAATGCGAATTGTTGCTCCTAGCTTGCCGGCTCGATGACAGAAGTTGCCATTTGCTTTTTTGCCGCCTTCATTTCTTCCCCATTTAAAATCCTGTGCGGCACAGGTAACTTGCTCGTAATACTACATCAGAGCCTTTAAATTGCATCAGATGCGGCAATAAATGTGAATTGTTGCTCCCAGCTTGCCGGCTAGACGACAGAAGTCGTCATTTGCTTTTTTGCCGCCTTCATCCCTTCCCTGGTTGGAATCCCGTGAGTTCTGTATCCTACTGATAGGCCGCATCTGCATGTGAACTTGAATCAAAATAAAATTGGCTTGTTCTTATTGTCCTGGGGACTGAGGATGCTTCGGTGAAAAACCATTAAGTTGAAGGAGCTGGGGCTCCCACGTCGATCGGAAGAATGGACGCGACAAAAAGCTGGAATTCATCCGAGTTGCTTTAATCAAACCAAACACTCAGGCACTCTGAAAAGCCCGTTTATCGGTCAGCAATATATATACATATTATCCCGGAGCGTTTGCCCAGGAAAGGCGAGAGGGGGCGTGGCCCAGCGTCCTGGCTGCGGCCTGGCAAGTTGAGGGCGAGCCTGCCCGGGCATGCCCGAGCCTGCCCGGGCATGCCCGGGCGTCCCGACCGAGGCCTGGCAAGTTGAGCGCGGGCCTGCCCGGGCGTCCTGGACGAGCCCGGCATGGTGATCGCTCCGCGTCCTTGATAGGTGCAAGGCGATTGTGAAAACCCAGCGGTAGCCGCTACACATGTCCCCCCAGAATCGACTTGCACCGGCAGGGTCAATTTGAGGGGGGTCCTGATGACCCGGCCGAAGCGACCCCTGGCGGGTCGTGGGAGGGGGTCCGGTGTGGTGGTGGGCGGTCGAGTGGGGGGCACCGTGGACGGGGGGCGACCTCGCCGCGGCGGAAGGGCCACCCGTGGTGGGTGGTCGACGTCCACGTGCGCCGGCTTGAGGCGGTCCACAGCAATCCGGTCCGACCTGCCGCCGATGTCGATGACGAACGACTTGTCGTCCCGTCGCAGCACCCGGAAGGGCCCGTCGTACGGCGGCCGGAGTGGCCCCCGATGTGCGTCGTGACGCACAAAAACATACTCCGCTGTGCGAAGTGCTGGGGGGACGTAGGACTGGGGGTCACCGTGGTGGGATGTTGGCACGGGGGCAAACCGTCGGGCGGCCTCCTGGAGGTCCGAGCGCTGGTGAGCTGCGGACCAGGGACTGGTAGCGTCAGGCACGTATTCGCCCGGGACGCGTAGCGCCTGGCCATAGACAAGCTCGGCGGTGGATGCCTGGAGGTCCTCCTTGGGGGCCATGCGGAGGCCCAAAAGGACCCACGGCAGCCGGTCGGCCCAACCGCCGTCTTGAAGGCCGGCCATGAGCGCGGCCTTCATGGAGCGGTGGAATCGCTCGCACAACCCGTTTGCTTGGGGGTGGTAGGCCGTAGTACGGTGGAGCTTGACCCCCAGGTTGCGGGCGACCACGCCCCACAGCTCGGAGGTGAACTGTGGTCCGCGGTCTGACGAGATGTCCGCCGGTGCGCCGAAGCGGGCGACCCAGGTGGCGATGAAAGCCTGCGCCACGTCGGCGGTGGTGGTGGAGACGAGGGGAACGGCCTCCGGCCACCTGGTGGTCCTGTCCACCATGGTGAGCAGGTGTGTGAACCCCCGTGACGGGGGGAGGGGGCCCACCAGATCCACGTTGACGTGGTCGAAACGTCGTTCGGGCACGGTGAAAGGTGCCAGCGGGGCCTGGGTGTGTCGGTGGACCTTGGCCCGTTGGCAGGCCGTGCAGGTGCTGGTCCAATCGCGGACGTCCCGACGAAGGCCGTGCCAGACGAATCGCGCCGACACCAGCTTCTGGGAAGCTTTCCGGCCCGGGTGGGAAAGGCCGTGGAGGGAGGCGAAGATGCGGCGTTGCCAGGTGACGGGCACGATGGGGCGAGGCTGGCCTTGGGAGACGTCGCAGAGCAGGGCAGTGTCCGCGAAGGGGATGTCGGCCAGGCGGAGGCCCGTGTCCGCCGCCCGGAGGGCTTGCACCGTGGTGTCGGTGGTTTGGTCCGCCGCCATAAGTGCAAAGTCCACGCCCAGGTGGACCGCGTTCGCGCTGGCCCGTGAAAGACTGTCGGCCACGGCGTTGTTTTTGCCGGCGACGTGCCGGATGTCCGTGGTAAACTCCGACACGGCGGAGAGGTGGCGCTGTTGGCGGGCCAACCACGGCTCCGTGACCTTGGCCATGGCGTAAACCAACGGCTTGTGGTCGACGAACGCCGTGAAAGGTCGGCACTCCAGGAGGTGGCGGAAATGGCGGACGGCCAGGTGTAGACCGAGGAGCTCCCGGTCAAACGTGCTGTATTTGAGCTCATTCGGCCGGAGCTGCCGGCTGAAAAAAGCGAGTGGCTGCCAAACCCCGTTCACCCATTGCTCATGTACGGCGCCCACCGCGTAGTCGGAGGCATCCGTGGTGAGGGCGATGGGAGCGTTGAGCACCGGGTGAGCGAGCAGTGTTGCGTCGGCGAGGGCCCGCTTTGAGCTTTGGAAGGCCGCATCCATTGCTGCGGACCAGGCGATGTCGTGCTTGGCCGGCTTGCCCCGGAGGGCTTCGTAGAGGGGCCGCATGAGTTGAGCAGCGCGGGGCACGAAGCGGTGATAAAAATTCACCATTCCCAGGAATTCCTGCAGGGCCTTTATGGTGCGGGGACGCGGGAACGTGGTGATGGCCTCGACCTTGGTCGGCAGCGGCACGGCCCTGGTCTTGGTGATGCGGTGGCCTTCATTTGCTTTTTTGCCGCCTTCATCCCTTCCCTGGTTGGAATCCCGTGAGTTCTGTATCCTACTGATAGGCCGCATCTGCATGTGAACTTGAATCAAAATAAAATTGGCTTGTTCTTATTGTCCTGGGGACTGAGGATGCTTCGGTGAAAAACCATTAAGTTGAAGGAGCTGGGGCTCCCACGTCGATCGGAAGAATGGACGTGACAAAAAGCTGGAATTCATCCGAGTTGCTTTAATCAAACCAAACACTCAGGCACTCTGAAAAGCCCGTTTATCGGGCAGCAATATATATACATATTATCCCGGAGCGTTTGCCCAGGAAAGGCGAGAGGGGGCGTGGCCCAGCGTCCTGGCTGCGGCCTGGCAAGTTGAGGGCGAGCCTGCCCGGGCATGCCCGGGCATGCCCGGGCGTCCCGACCGAGGCCTGGCAAGTTGAGCGCGGGCCTGCCCGGGCGTCCTGGACGAGCCCGGCATGGTGATCGCTCCGCGTCCTTGATAGGTGCAAGGCGATTGTGAAAACCCAGCGGTAGCCGCTACAAAGTAATCCTTGTGAAAGGTATTAGCTGAATGGATCGATTTCAGCTGTATCGACCAATCAAATGAGTGGAAAAAGAGAGCCCTGAGGTCAATCTCTGAAAGTATTAGTTTCACACCGTCGTCCACGCGATGACTCCACGCGATGCCAGCAAGCGTGGGAAGCACCGTTGGCCTTGTTTGGTCCAACGCGGCCTACCCTGCGAATCGCGTCTGCTACCTACTCCATGCAGTCAGTTCCCACCAGCTTCCTTCCACGTCCACACTGGTCCGTCTCCAAAGGAAACCCTCGAGAGTGGCTGGCTGATTCAGCAGAGTGCCCTCCACACACTCCCTGTCCCCCTGCCGCTTCTCCCTCTTCAACTTTCCGTCGGCAGTGACGTCATCTCCCACTATCCACGAGCTACTGCAACATCCCTCGCAAACTTTAAATGCTGTTTAACATTAAACTGAAAGAAATTTGGAGAAATTCTGACATCAGTAAGGCAAATTTTACTTACGGAACTGAGTGAAGATCTACGGTAATCTATGTTGCCCACAATGAGTTATTGACATTCCCCTTTCTGCCCCTCCTGAGGAAAACGGGTGTATCTCGGCTCTCACAAACGGTATCCTATTTTTGGTATCACTTTCGGACAACAACTTTAACTGAACTTGGTATCTCTGTCTTCGCCGTAATGGCGGGAACGACTTGTGACGTCAAGGTTATTATTCCCACCGACAGATTCGGAGGCAATTCCTACCACCAATTATTCCCGCCATGTGGAGTCGGCCAGAAAACGTTTTAAAGCCATCTTAAACGAATTGGAGTTGAAATGCACAAAACAATTAATTCAAGCCTTTCAAAGTTTGAACCCAAAACTGAACGGAGATCAATCTACGAGCTGAGCTGTGCTGATGGTCCAAGGGAACTTTCCGAACTCGAACCACGATCATATCGGATCGAATAACAATCCGTGGATCCTGAATAAAGATCTTTTTGAAAATGTAAAATGATCGGACGAGCAAAGTGGATATTTAAAGGGACAGAGAAAGAATGGTCATCATGACGTCAAAAGGTGGAAATCCTCTTGAGTACTTCGGTTGTTCAAAAAATAAGACACAAAATAAGTGGAAACTTCCCAATGAAAGAAGGCTCAGTATGTTGCGTATTGTGAGGACCTGCATCAGATGCACGGACGAGAGTGCGCTTGTACGGCCTTACGTCATCACGTTCGTAATGACGTTACGGAAAAGGCGCTCGTCTGATTCTCGGAAGTGTTCGCGCGTTTCACAGACCGGACGAACAGGAGAGAGTAGCACACGGGATATCAGCGACACGGTGAATATATCGTCGATGATCAAGTTTTTACTGGTGAATAAATCGTCGGTCATCAAGTTTAATATTACTGGTGAATAAATCCTCGGTCATCAAGTTTTTACTGGTGAATAAGTCGTCGGTGATCAAGTTGAATATTACTGGTGAATAAGTTGTTGGTGATCAAGTTTTTACTGGTGAATAAGTCGTCGGTGATCAAGTTGAATATTACTGGTGAATAAGTCGTCTGTGATCCAGTTTTTACTGGTGAATAAATCGTCGGTCATCAAGTTATTACTGGTGAATAAATCGTCGGTCATCAAGTTATTACTGGTGAATAAATCCTTGGTCATCAAGTTATTACTGGTGAATAAATCGTCGGTCATCAAGTTATTACTGGTGAATAAATCGTTGGTCATCAAGTTATTACTGGTGAATAAATCCTCGGTGATCAAGTTGAATATTACTGGTGAATATATCGTCGATGATCAAGTTTTTACTGGTGAATAAGTCGTCGGTCATCAAGTTTAATATTACTGGTGAATAAATCGTCGATGATCAAGTTATTACTGGTGAATAAATCCTCGGTCATCAAGTTATTACTGGTGAATAAATCCTCGGTCATCAAGTTATTACTGGTGAATAAATCGTCGGTCATCAAGTTATTACTGGTGAATATATCGTCGATGATCAAGTTTTTACTGGTGAATAAGTCGTCGGTCATCAAGTTTAATATTACTGGTGAATAAATCGTCGGTCATCAAGTTTAATATTACTGGTGAATAAATCGTCGATGATCAAGTTATTACTGGTGAATAAATCCTCGGTCATCAAGTTATTACTGGTGAATAAATCCTCGGTCATCAAGTTTTTACTGGTGAATAAATCCTCGGTCATCAAGTTATTACTGGTGAATAAATCCTCGGTCATCAAGTTTTTACTGGTGAATAAGTCGTTGGCGTTCAAGTTTTTACTGGTGAATAAGTCGTCGGTGATCAAGTTGAATATTACTGGTGAATAAGTCGTCTGTGATCCAGTTTTTACTGGTGAATAAATCGTCGGTCATCAAGTTATTACTGGTGAATAAATCCTCGGTCATCAAGTTTTTACTGGTGAATAAATCCTCGGTCATCAAGTTATTACTGGTGAATGAATCCTCGGTCATCAAGTTATTACTGGTGAATGAATCCTCGGTCATCAAGTTATTACTGGTGAATGAATCCTCGGTCATCAAGTTATTACTGGTGAATAAATCCTTGGTCATCAAGTTATTACTGGTGAATGAATCCTCGGTCATCAAGTTATTACTGGTGAATAAATCCTCGGTCATCAAGTTATTACTGGTGAATAAATCCTCGGTCATCAAGTTATTACTGGTGAATGAATCCTTGGTCATCAAGTTATTACTGGTGAATGAATCCTTGGTCATCAAGTTATTACTGGTGAATAAATCCTTGGTCATCAAGTTATTACTGGTGAATGAATCCTCGGTCATCAAGTTATTACTGGTGAATGAATCCTTGGTCATCAAGTTATTACTGGTGAATGAATCCTTGGTCATCAAGTTATTACTGCTGAATAAATCCTTGGTCATCAAGTTATTACTGGTGAATGAATCCTCGGTCATCAAGTTATTACTGGTGAATGAATCCTCGGTCATCAAGTTATTACTGGTGAATGAATCCTCGGTCATCAAGTTATTACTGGTGAATAAATCCTCGGTCATCAAGTTATTACTGGTGAATAAATCCTCGGTCATCAAGTTTTTACTGGTGAATAAGTCGTTGGTGATCAAGTTTTTACTGGTGAATAAGTCGTCGGTGATCAAGTTGAATATTACTGGTGAATAAGTCGTCTGTGATCCAGTTTTTACTGGTGAATAAATCGTCGGTCATCAAGTTATTACTGGTGAATAAATCCTCGGTCATCAAGTTTTTACTGGTGAATAAATCCTCGGTCATCAAGTTATTACTGGTGAATGAATCCTCGGTCATCAAGTTATTACTGGTGAATGAATCCTCGGTCATCAAGTTATTACTGGTGAATGAATCCTCGGTCATCAAGTTATTACTGGTGAATAAATCCTTGGTCATCAAGTTATTACTGGTGAATGAATCCTCGGTCATCAAGTTATTACTGGTGAATAAATCCTCGGTCATCAAGTTATTACTGGTGAATAAATCCTCGGTCATCAAGTTATTACTGGTGAATGAATCCTTGGTCATCAAGTTATTACTGGTGAATGAATCCTTGGTCATCAAGTTATTACTGGTGAATAAATCCTTGGTCATCAAGTTATTACTGGTGAATGAATCCTCGGTCATCAAGTTATTACTGGTGAATGAATCCTCGGTCATCAAGTTATTACTGGTGAATGAATCCTCGGTCATCAAGTTATTACTGGTGTTACGTGGTCCTCCCGGTGACTACCTGGTCTCGGTGGCCCCCGGACCGTGAGAGGAACTCCGCCAGAAAGATCTATGATTTATACGCTTTCGTAACGCAATCAATATGAATTCCAGTCAATAAGAAACCCCACACCAAGGATCCGGAGTAATCAATAATATATTCCCCAAGCAATCAACAACCATCAACAATCAATCCAATATTACTAAGAACGCCATCTTATATATGTCCCCCCTTTCCCCACTCACGACCCCTTTTGGTCACTGTCCCTCACAATGTCTCTGGGCCCCTCCAGACCAAGGTGAAGGTCGGCTTCTCCGCACACGGGTGGTTGAACGAACCCATGGCTGACGTGCTCCCAAACGTGCACGTCACGTACCGGGAACAACGGCTGCAGCGCACACCTCCTTGCCAAGCAAAGCGGGCAAAGCAACGCGCGGTTTGCCCAGCGCGCGAGGCCCAAGGTGCGACCCGTACGCGTCCTTGTAGATGGTGAGGCGAACTGTGCACGCTTGGTTCCGTGCACGAACCCACGGCAACTTGACGTGTAAAGGGGTAATTACCCCGCGCAGGTAACTCCTTTCGCCAGACGGGCTTTCAAACGCAGTGTCCCCCACGCTGCTCAATATCAATACCGCTCGCGTCGGAGCTCGGCGAGGAAGAGGAAGATCGCCGCTTCTCCCGGACCTCGTGTCTTTTCTCCTTCCGTTTCCGGTCTCCTTTTCCCCAGAAGGGCTACTGACCCTTTAATCACAACAACCTTTAATCGACTACACATTAATAAGCAAAGACCTGAATAGTAATTCACCTAAATTCACATAAATCCGTAACACTCCCCCCCTTCAAGAAAGAAAGTTTGACGCCAGCGAAAACTTTCTTTGCCGGCCAACTTTGATAAACAAACCAGATAACTCACACCCCCCAAATCATCAGTTCCCCCCGGGCACAATTATCACTTAAAAATAAAGCAACAAAATTTCACAAAACCCCCAGATTAATTCACTCTGGACCAAGCGTCAACCACTTCTAGTTTCTCTTGAATGACGGTTAAGAGGTGGTGACCAAAGCCCCAACGTTAAACCTCTCGATAGCACTTTTTCGGGAGGCCCAGCTGAGTATTCCCTACATGGACGCCTAAAGGAATGTGGAGTTCACGGTTAGTCCGGGGAGGAACGTTCATTGCATGGACGCCTTTAAGAACGTGGAGTTCACGGTTAGTCCGTGCAGGAAAGTTCACTACCTGGACGCCTTGAAGAACGTGGCGTTCACGGTTAGTCCGTGTAGGAGCCCCGGCTCGGCGGCTCCCTCTTATCTAGTGCTTCAACTTCTCCAGACTCCTAACAGTTACGGTGGGACCCCTTGTCCCAGCCGTTACCTGACTGGCGGTCTCCGTTTCGGCCAGTGCTCTGACATTCATTCTTTCGGGAGGTGCCGTAACTCTGGGAGCCTCCATAGTAATATCGGCTGCTGCCAACCCCAAAACTACCGCCAAGTTGTCCTCTTCTGTAGACCTCTTGACGCCTACGAAAGGCCTTCCCTACTGTTATGGTCCGACCCTCCAAAGCCTTACCATTCCAATTCTTCTCTGCCTCTCTGGCGTCTTTTGTGCTTGCAAACGTGACAAAGCCGAACCCTCTTGACCGTTGCGTTTCCCTGTCTTTTACCACCCGCACTTCCACCAGCGGCCCATATCTGTTGAAGACAGAGGTCAGAACTTCTTCCTCTGTGTTGAAGTTCAGTCCCCCTACAAATAACTTGGAACTTTTGTCGCCATCCCGAGCTGGGGTGGTGTTATTTCCCCTGCGGGGCTCTTTACCCACCCTCGGGTTACCATAAATTTGCCCCCCGGCCAAATAATTCCCGATAATCACAGATACTCCCTCTACAGGAAGCGTGGCTTGTAAACCGACTGTGACCGGTCCTGACACCAAATCGGATTCCAAATGGATGACATGAAGTGGGGCACTAACACAGCCACCGATCCCTTGTAACCGAACACTATCACCAGTTGCGGTACTCTTTGACAATGGCAAAATGCCTTCAAGCATTAAGGATTGATGGGCTCCTGTGTCCCTCAATACCCTAACAGGTCTTGGGTTAGTCAAGTCTCCCTTGAGTAAGACCAACCCCTCATAAATAAATGGTTGGTAACTCTTCTGTGGGCGATTTTTTACGCTTGCCATCGCATTCGGAGTTGTAATAGTCGGACTCCGCTCTGGGTTTTCCCTTTTCATGAGGTAACAACTGGACATCAAGTGTCCAGGTTTTTTGCAAAAGGCGCAAGTCGGCCCGGAGGAAAAACTCGTGGTCTGCCTCGGGCCCCCCGGGAAATAAGTTTGTCTTGGGCCCGTAGCCCTCTGATTTCGAACAGGTGGGGTATCCGCGTTGTCCCCATAATCCTCTCGAGGCCGCCGCCATGTATTGTCGTTCTCCGCACCGGGTGTTCCATAACTCCCCTGCTGAAGTCTAGGCGAGGAGTTAGATTCGTGGACCCCTATCCGGTGTGTTAAGGCATAATCATCTGCCATGGTGGCTGCGTCCCACAACTTTGGTACTTTCTTTTCCTGCAGGTACACTTTGATGTCCTCGTGGACACACTGTTGAAATTCCTCCACCAGCATCAAGTCACGCAATGCTTCGAAGTCGTTCCCGACTCCTTTCGACTCACACCACCGATCAAACATGTTTTCTTTCACTCTGGCAAACTCCACATGGGTCTCACTCTCCCTCTTCCTGGCATTCCTGAATTTTTGCCGGTACGCTTCAGGAACCAACTCATACGCTTTGAGGATGTGCTTCTTCAATACCTCATAATCTGCACATTGGTCCATTGGTAGCGCCGAATAAATCTCTTGAGCTTTACCCACCAGCACACTTTGCACTAGTACGGTCCAGGCCTCCTCCGGCCAGTTTAACTGTCGAGCCACTTTTTCAAAGTGTGGAAAAAATTTAGCGACTTCCTTTTCACTGAAGGGTGGAACCAGCCTCACATGTCTGCCCACATCCCAGGTGTTCTGGCTAGGTGTCGACCCCGTCAGCAAGGGTGGTACCTCTCCCCGTTCTCTCATTAAATCCAGCTCCTTGAATTTAATCTCTTGCTGAAGCGCCAGATCACGTTCCTTCAACTCCCTTTCGGCTTTTCTCTCCTCTGCTTCGAGTTCCCTGGCAGCTCTCCTCTCCTCTGCTTTTCTCCCTTCTAACCTTTCCTGGAGTTCTCGTTCCACTCTCCTTTCCTCTGCTTGTTTCTCTTCTCTCCTCTCTTCTGCTTTCCTTTCTTCTTCTGCTCTTTCCTTTTCTGCTTTCCTTTCTTCTTCTGCTCTTTCCTTTTCTGCTTTCCTTTCTTCTTCTGCTCTTTCCTTTTCTGCTTTCCTTTCTTCTTCTTTTAACCTTTCCTGGAGTTCTCTTTCCACTCTCCTTTCCTCTGCTTGTTTCTCTTCTCTCCTCTCTTCTGCTTTCCTTTCCTCTTCTTTGATCCGTTCCTGGCTCCGTAATTGCAACTCCAGTTTCCGGAGCTCAACGTCTTCTGGTTCTTCAGGTAGCCACTCCCAGGCTAACTCGTCCCATGTTCCTAATCCCACCATAGACTGTATCACCGTGGTCTGCAACTCTGCCTTCCTCAAATTAGTTCGGACCTCCAAGTTAAAATGTTTGGCCAATTTCAAGAGGTCCGATTTTAGTAACGCTCGGAACTGTGCCTCACTCGGGGTTACCGCAAAGTTCTGTGCCACAAACGCCATGGTGCCTATCGTTAACACCTGTTAACCTTCACCCCAGAAATTTCCAACAAAGAAAAGCAACAGTATTACTATTATTGCTATTGTTATTATTATTTTTTTGTTGTTGTTGTTGTTGTTTTGTCGACAGAGCAAAACAATTTTAGGAACGTTGGAAAAGTTCCCACTCTTGGGAATTCTTTCCCGGACTAAAATTTAGAAAATTTTATAGATCCCGGACGAGCCCCCAATTTCTGTTACGTGGTCCTCCCGGTGACTACCTGGTCTCGGTGACCCCCGGACCGTGAGAGGAACTCCGCCAGAAAGATCTATGATTTATACGCTTTCGTAACGCAATCAATATGAATTCCAGTCAATAAGAAACCCCACACCAAGGATCCGGAGTAATCAATAATATATTCCCCAAGCAATCAACAACCATCAACAATCAATCCAATATTACTAAGATGGCCATCTTATATATGTCCCCCCTTTCCCCACTCATGACCCCTTTTGGTCACTGTCCCTCACAATGTCTCTGGGTCCCTCCAGACCAAGGTGAAGGTCGGCTTCTCCGCACACGGGCGGTTGAACGAACCCCTGGCTGATGTGCTCCCAAACGTGCACGTCACGTACCGGGAACAATGGCTGCAGCGCACACCTCCTTGCCAAGCAAAGCGGGCAAAGCAACGCGCGGCTTGCCCAGCGCGCGAGGCCCAAGGTGCGACCCGTACGCGTCCTTGTAGACGGTGAGGCGAACTGTGCCGGACGCTTGGTTCCGTGCATGAACCCACGGCAACTTGACGTGTAAAGGGGTAATTACCCCGCGCAGGTAACTCCTTTTGCCAGACGGGCTTTCAAACGCAGCGTCCCCCACGCTGCTCAATATCGATACCGCTCGCGTCGGAGCTCGGCGAGGAAGAGGAAGATCGCCGCTTCTCCCGGACCTCGTGTCTTTTCTCCTTCCGTTTCCGGTCTCCTTTTTCCCAGAAGGGCTCCTGACCCTTTAATCATAACAACCTTTAATCGACTACACATTAATAAGCAAAGACCTGAATAGTAATTCACCTAAATTCACATAAATCCGTAACACTGGTGAATGAATCCTTGGTCATCAAGTTATTACTGGTGAATAAATCCTTGGTCATCAAGTTATTACTGGTGAATGAATCCTCGGTCATCAAGTTATTACTGGTGAATGAATCCTCGGTCATCAAGTTATTACTGGTGAATGAATCCTCGGTCATCAAGTTATTACTGGTGAATGAATCCTCGGTCATCAAGTTATTACTGGTGAATGAATCCTTGGTCATCAAGTTATTACTGGTGAATAAATCCTTGGTCATCAAGTTATTACTGGTGAATAAATCCTTGGTCATCAAGTTATTACTGGTGAATAAATCCTTGGTCATCAAGTTATTACTGGTGAATAAATCGTCTGTGTCAAGTTATTACTGAGATTTTATTTGCAATTGTGTTTGTATCACTAATGATAATTGCTATGCTGTAGATATATATAAACTGAACTATACTGTGTATATATAAACTGTTTTATACTGTGTATATATAAACTGTTTTATACTGTGCATATATAAACTGAACTATACTGTGTATATATAAACTGTTTTATACTGTGCATATATAAACTGTTTTATACTGTGCATATATAAACTGTATTATACTGTGTGTATATAAACTGTTTTATACTGTGTATATATAAACTGTTTTATACTGTGTATATATAAACTGTTTTATACTGTGTATATATAAACTGTTTTATACTGTGTATATAAAAACTGTATAAAACAAACGGCCTACCGGGGCCGCCCAAAAGTCGGGCGTGAGGGGCACGTCCACTAATGGAACGCCTCTCGCTTCCCAAATCGAGGGCCACGTGGTCAGGAGAACCTCGTCCCTTCTGGTTGCCTTGCCGTCCCACCGTGAGCGCTGGTCAGGGTGTACTTCAAGCTAAGCTTAAGTGTTAAGTGTTAAGTTCCTCCTTGCCCTCGCAAGGGAAAGGCTAGGGTTAAGCTCTCCCAAATTTCCAAACACTAGAAATCGGACGTCTCAAATTAATTCATTAATTTGTTAATACATCTCAGTCGCCCGCGACCCCTCCAGCACGGGCGTCGAACCAGTTCATTTCCGGTGCGACCGGGCCGGATATCGGCCCGGCCGTGGCCGAAGCCGTTGATTCCGCCGTAGCACGCTAACGCGTAGGCTCGCGCGTCCCTGGTCCGCCGGGGCTCCGCGGGTGTCCTACCGTGCCTGACGCCGTTACCCTCTCAACTTTCGGGAGTAGGCGCCGGTGCCCGGGGACGGATTTCGCTGTCTAAACATGGTAGCGCTAGGCCAGTGGGACCGCCGGGACCCACGTGCACTCACAAGTTGTTATGCGCGTGGGTGGCAGTATCAGACCGGGGCGCCCAAACTCTCCCCGGCTAAAGTTCATCCTGAAAGCGCCCACATTGTGCGGACAAACTCCACCAATTGGCCGGTCACACTGTGCCTATCGGCCGGCCTCGAAGAGATTTTATTTGCAATTGTGTTTGTATCACTAATGATAATTGCTATGCTGTAGATATATATAAACGGAACTATACTGTGTATATATAAACTGTTTTATACTGTGTATATATAAACTGTTTTATACTGTGTATATATAAACTGTTTTATACTGTGTATATATAAACTGTATTATACTGTGTGTATATAAACTGTTTTATACTGTGTATATATAAACTGTTTTATACTGTGTATATATAAACTGTTTTATACTGTGCATATATAAACTGTATTATACTGTGTATATATAAACTGTTTTATACTGTGTATATATAAACTGTTTTATACTGTGTATATATAAACTGTTTTATACTGTGTATATATAAACTGTTTTATACTGTGTATATATAAACTGTATTATACTGTGTATATATAAACTGTTTTATACTGTGTGTATATATAAACTGTTTTATACTGTGTGTATATATAAACTGTATTATACTGTGTATATATAAACTGTTTTAAACTGTGTATATATAAAAACTTTTTTATACTGTGTATATACAACAACAACAACAACAACAACAACAACAACAACAACAACAACAACAACATGCATTTTAAGGCCATTTTCCCTGCTAGCGCGGGGGTTAGCCTTGCGGTCCCCATGACAAACTTCTCCATTTTGCCCTATTTTCTGCATCTCTCCTTGTTAACCCCCTTTGCCCGAATTTCTTCTTCCACCATCTTTAGTCAAGTCTTTCTCGGTCTTCCCCGTCCTCTACTTCCTTCTACATTCATTTCCATCACTCTTCTCAACCAGTCACTTTCATCCTTCCTCAACACATGACCAAACCATCTCAACCTGTTCCTCTTCACAGCCTCAATCACAGGCTCTATTCCCATCATCTTTCGCAATTCATCATTTGTCTTCCTCTCTCTCAACGATACTCCGCATATCCACCGAACCATTCGCATTTCCACCCTTTCCAGCCTTCGTTGCTGCTCTACGTTCATTACCCATGTCTCACTCCCATAAATCATAATAATAAATTATGTATTGTAATAAAATAATAAAATAATTTAATAATAAAAATAAATCCTAAATCATATATGTGTATATATAAACTGTTTTATACTGTGTATATTTAAACTGTATTATACTGTGTATATTTAAACTGTATTATACTGTGTATATATCAACTGTATTATACTGTGCATATATAAACTGTTTTATACTGTGTATATATAAACTGTATTATACTGTGTATATATCAACTGTATTATACTGTGCATATATAAACTGTATTATACTGTTGCGGATCTCCCGAAGCCCGTTCCACGTTACAAAGGGGGGATTAAACCCCTTTTTCCCCCTGGGTCTTCATGTCCACGAGGCCGAATCGCCACTTCCGCAGCAAGCGTGAAAACCTGGTCACTCTACTGGTCACTCTACTCTGACTGTACTCTGGTCACTCTACTCTGGACATGCTGCTTCTGCTTTCTCAACAATGGATGGAGGTCCTCAATGCCAAACAGGAAATCAGAGCTGTCTCCCTTGACATATCACGTGCCTTCGATACGGTCTGGCACCCCGCTCTGCTCACCAAACTCTCCTCTGTTGGTATCCATGGAAATCTCCACGCATGGCTGGCGGACTTCCTCTCTAGTCGTAGTCAACGTGTGGCCCTGAATGGGTTTCTCTCATCTCCTCTTCCTGTTCAGGCTGGAGTTCCCCAAGGCAGTGTTCTGGGCCCTGTGCTTTTTCTGGTCTTCATCAATGATCTCTCTGACTCTCTTGAAAATCCTCTCTATCTCTTTGCTGATGACTCTACTCTCTGTCGCTCCATTCTTCATCCCTCAGATCGGCAGTCTGCAGCCTCCTCACTCTCTGCAGACCTGGACAAAATCACAGACTGGGCAAACAAGTGGAACATGTCTTTCAATCCTGACAAATCTCACACTCTTACGATGTCTCTCCGAAAAGACCGACTGGACAACCCTCCCATCCACTTTCTGAATAAACCTCTCCAAGAAGTTCTGTCACTCAAGCTTTTGGGTCTCACTATCTGCCATGATCTTTCCTGGGAAAACCACATTTCAAATCTGGCCTCCAAAGCCAGTCGCCGACTGGGCATCCTCCGTCGTGCGAAGTCCTTCCTTGGCACACCTGAGCTCCTCACCACATACAAGGCTTTCATCCGCAGCTCAATGGAATACTGCTCTCCCCTCTGGGCTGGTGCTCCTGCCTCACACCTAGCTCGTCTTCACGCTGTTGAAACCAAAGCATTCAGAATCATTGGAATCTCCCATGATGAAGCTAACTCCAAGGGCCTCTCACTCACTCACCGCAGGCAGGTTGGTGGTCTTTCCGTCTTCTACCGACTCCTCTCTGGCCCTGCCCCCCCCCCCCAGCTCTCTCTGGGCTCTGTCCCGCAAATATTCCTACAGGTCGCACAAGATCTGCCTGCAACCCTCTTATGGTTAAACTGCCAAAATCAAGACTCTCTGCTCACCTTCACTCCTTCATTCCTCTTTTCTCCCACCTCTGGAACAAACTCCCTCACTCTCTTCAATCCCACTCCACCCTCCAGGTCTTTAAAACAGCTGTTCACCACCATCTCTTATCTTCCCCCATCCAAAACCTTGATCTTTTCTATCCCCGCTAATTTCACCCCAATTCCACTTTTTTGAAATACCAACTTCTGTCCTGGAAGTCCTTGGTGTCCTTGTGTTTTATACTTCTCCCACCCCACCCCCCCCCCCTTCCCACGCCTCCTCCCCCCAAGCACTCTCCCTCCCACACATCTCCCTGCTCTTAAATGTTGTGTGCTCTCAAGTGTTTGTGTGCTTCCCCTTCTCTTGTCTTCCACTCCCTCTTTTTATATATTTTGTTTGTCTGATTGATTTGTTTGTGAAGTAAATGTCAGCTCTTTCACGAGCCTCGATTCAGTATACAAAAAAGAAAGAAAAAAAAAGGGTGTCCGGTCGACGCCGCACGTACCTTTAACCCATGCTGCCACGAAAGCGGGGACCGGACCTCGCACGAGCCACGCTTAATCGAGTACGCCCAAGAGGTATGCGTATCACGTGACTCGTGCCGTTACTTTTATGGAACCCGATTTGTGCGGTTCTATTCGTACCATGCGAGGCCAATTAATGGAAGCGACGGGAACGGTCAAATCAGAGGAAGAACACAATTTATTTACACAATGTACAGTGATCAGGATAAGGAAAGGGGACACAGAGCAGATGCTTTACAATGTTAACATATCCAGACACAGGGCCCACTCACGCACACGGGGAGAAGGAGGAGGACGTTCGTGTGCCAAGCTTGCTTTGCCGTCGGTCGCTCTGGGGCAGCTCGCCCGGCGTGGCCCTCTGGCGGTCACAGCACGTATGCAGGAAAAGGCAGGCAGGAAGGAGATCGCGCGTCTGTGGCCCAGAATGGATCGTCTTCCCAAGCGCGATTAATACAGCGCAGGGCACGGGGCACGGGGGATTCGTGTACCGCGCGGCTATTTCAGTGATTCAAGTCCAACACTCTGACTCGTTCTCTTGCGCGTTCTCTCTCTCCGACGCGCACTCCAGCTCAACTCCTTGCGTTCTCCAAACTGTGCACACGACTCAACTCTTCTAAGATGGGGGGCTCGGAGCAGGGTTTTATGGCTCCGCCCCGGCCTTACTCGAATGTTCCAAGCCCCACCTCTCGTCCCCGTTGTCAGCCACTCCCCTCGAGCCCTGATTGGTGGCTCATTGCTTACCGGCACTCCCCCTGCAGCTCCCCCCTTCGGCCTTGCCAGACTTGTTCAGGCCTGCCACGTGGCATTTCAGCGCCAAAAGACCACCCTACTCACAGGCCTGCTCAACGCAAAACTAACACGGGAAAGGACTACGCTTACATTCACTAAGAAATAACTACACTATCACGAGGCTTCATGTTGTGGTGCGTCTACCTACGAGGGGGATTATCCTTTATTCCAAAACCGTAACAATACTGTGTATATATAAACTGTTTTATACAGTGTATATATAAACTGTATTATACTGTGTATATATAAACTGTATTATACTGTGTATATATAAACTGTATTATACTGTGTATATATAAACTGTATTATACTGTGTATATATAAACTGTATTATACTGTGTATATATAAACTGTATTATACTGTGTATATATAAACTGTATTATTCGGTGTATATATAAACTGTATTATACTGTGTATATACATAAACTGTTTTATACTGTGTACACTATATATACTATATATAAACTGTCTGTGAGCAGGATAGCTCAAAACGTTATTGACGGGTTCGGACGAAATTTGGTGGACATGTTGGGTGTTCGACAAGGATGAATTGATTCAATTTTAGTAAAGATTCAGATCCGGATATTAGAAAATTTTCAACTGATTCTTCACCATTGAGCGATGTGGCAAACACGATAGATAGCACGATATCTCAAAATGTTATGGACTGATTATGATGAAACCTGATGGACAGATTGGTTGTGTGATGAAGACAAATTGGTTTCATCTCAAATCCAGATAGTGAATGATTTAATCATTTTGTGATTCTTCACCATTGAGAGATGGGGCCAAAAACGAGATTTAGCATGATATTTCAAAAAGTTGGAAACTGATTATGACAAAACTTGGTGGATAAGTTGGGCAGGTGACGAGAACAATCCGATTCGATTTGGGTTCAGGTCCGAATCCAGATCCTGTTTATCAGTCGGATACAAAACATAAACTGTTCAGCCTGGTGGAGATATGCTCTGTATGTACCGAGTGCCATTCTAGTTCAACATCTTTCTTGATTGAAAATTCTTGCCATTTAGTTGCTTGTTTTGGCTTTGAAACCTGGGTTTGCATTTACCAAAGAATGCTTTTCTGGAACACACTTGGCAAAGGGAGATACATCTTTAAGGATTCCATCTTTTGAATGGAGATGTAAAGCTCGCAATTTGACTTAAGTTTGTACTTTGAATTTTGGATTGTTTGATTATTATACAGTCATGGCCAAAAATATTGGCACCTTGCACTTTTTTCAAGTAACTCACAATTTTCTCTAAAATACCGTTACGAATTTGGGTAGTGATATATGTAGAGCAGAGTAGATCTGAGTAGGTAACATGCTTCATGTGTCGCAGTAAGGAACACTACCTGTAATAAGTCCATGTGTAGGCGTTTTGTCGGTTAAGGTGTATAACTGTGGATCTACCAGGAGATTCGAGTGATAGGTAGTGTAGGGGTTAATGAGAAGAGCCCTTGTATGTCTCACCTGGTAATCAAACCTTTGTCCCTTATGGCACTGCAGACCACATAGACATTGGTTAGGATTCCCTTAGTACAACACTAATGACGCCCTTTCCCCCTGACATGACTTCAGAAGAAAGCAGGCCAGAACACCGCCACCCGGCCGCCACCATTTGCACCTCCGAGAGGCCTACCCGCTTCGCATAGCACGTGCTATAACACAAGGAGCAGGGACGGGAGTGAGAGTGGCGCAGTGGGCGTGCCCCTGGACGAGCCGGCGAGTCGATGGAGGCTCTGATTGGCAGAGCAGTGCGCCAATGCTGACGTCACCGGCCATGGATATGAACGGGGGCCGGACGCCATTTCGGGCAGTTCAGATGGAGTAGGACTATCAGTTGAGTGACATTCCTGGCAGTGAGAAGGTTTTTGAGTTCACGGTTCGCAGTGCACAGCTTGAGAGAGTCCCGGTGCGATCCTGAGTTGGACTTTTAGTGTGCCAAAGCTGACGTCACCGGCCGGAGATATTAGCGGGAGCCGGATGCCATTTCGAGCAGTTCAGATCTGATCCCGAGTTGAGCAGGAGTTGAGCAAGACTTCATGTGCACGAGAGAGTCGAACAGTTGAGTCACGAGTTGGTGTTGAGTTGAGACGAGTTCACTCCTGGCCCCTGGCAGTTCAGTAGAGAGTGACATTCCTGAGTCGAGGGCAGTTTGATTCCTGGTCGAGAGTTAGTTTTGCAGTGCGCAGTTGGCAGTGAGCAGTTGAGAAGCGACTTGGAAGGACGAGACGTGCGGTCACACCTGCGTTCTCTCCGTTCCTGTCTTTTCGTGCTTTGTGTGGGGATCGACCTCGTGTGAAGTCGCTGGCCTGCGTTGGGTGCTTTGGAGTTTGGTGCACGGACCTCATGGGCGGCGAGAGGATTGGAGCTTGGAGCGCGGCCTCGTGGGTACATCGGGGCCGAACGGAGCCGCATGTTGGACGGCGGCCAAAGCCAACGACGAGACAGATAAGCCGAGCTCCGCGTATACATTTTACATGACGTGTTCTTTTCTTTAATTCATATTCCCCTCGTGTTTCTGAAGTAGGTGTGCGGGATCCCGATTTAGGATATTTTATTACCGACGCATGCTTTTCCTGTCCTTGCTTTCATTGAATAAACCCTTATATTACTTTTTGTACATTATATCTGAATGCAGTTTCCTGATTGATTTGATAGTTAAGGCGGCGGGGACTCTCGCCGCTTCCCTCCATTCTGCGCGCTTAGGGGCTTTAGGTTTTGGAATCCGCCATTGAGTTTCCGCTTTGGAGTTAAAGCCTTCATGATCGGCATCCGCGACCGCCAGATATTAATTTCGGTGGTTGCACGACAATACGTTGAAATTGACAAAAGTATTTGGTCTCCACAGTTCTATATTTCCCTGTTAATATTACAGAACCTTTGTTTTTAATTCAGAACATAATATATCCATTTAAATCAGATAATAAAAAGAAATGGCATTGACAAAATTATTGACACCATGGCCTTAATATTTGGCAGCACAACCTTTGGACAAAACAACTGCAGTCAATCGCTTCCTATAGCCATGAATGAGTTTCCTTCACCTCTCTACTGGCAGGTTGGCCCACTCTTCTTGTGCAAACAGCTCCAGTTCTCCCAGATTTGAAGTGTGCCTGCTGTTTTCCCATCATCCCAACTGATGTTTTCAGATCTCCCCACAGGTGTTCAATGGGATTTAGATCTGGACTCATTGCTGGCCACTTCAGAACAGTTCAGCGTTTTGTCTTAACCATTCCTGGGTGCTTTTTGAAGTGTGTTTGGGGTCATTGCCCTGCTGCTAGACCCATGACCTTCGACGGAGACCCAGCTTTCTGATACTGGGTTCAACATTGCACTCCAAAATACCTTGGCAATCTCCTGATTTCATGATGCCGTGCACACATTCAAGGTACCCAGTGCCAGGGCAGCATAGCAATCCCAAAACGTCACTGAACGTCCTCCATGTTTCATGTAGGGAAGGTGTTCTTTTCTTTGAAGACTTCATTTTGTTTTCTGTAAACGTAGAGATGATGTGCTTTCCCAAAAAGCTCTAATTTGGTCTCATCTGTCCACAGAAAGATTTTGGCTTCTTCAGGTGTGTTTTGGCAAACTCCAACCGGGCTTTCTTATGTCTCTTTCAGCAGTGGATCCTCCTGGGTCTCCTACCATAGAACCCCCTTTCATTGAGTTGGCAACAGATGGTGCGAGTTGAAACTGTCGTACCTTGTGTCTGAAGGTCAGCTTGAATTTGTTTGGCATTTGGTCGAGGTGCTTTCTCCACCATTCGAACACTTCGCTGCGATCTTCGATCAAGTTTTCTCTTGCAGCCCTGTCCAGTGAGTTTAGCTACAGTGCCATGGGCCTTAAACTTCCTGATAACATTGTGTGCGGTGGACACAGCAACATCAACGTCTCTGGAGATGGACTTGTAGTCTTGAGATTTCAATGCTTGGCTACAATCTTGTGTCTCACCTCCTCAGACAATTCTCTGGTTTTCTTTCTTTTCTCCACGCTCATTGCAGTACACACAGTGACACAAAAAAGCAGAATGACTCCTCTTCTCCATTCAAACTGGTTGAATGAGTGATTTTTATATTGCATGCACCTGCAACTCACCTCAGGTGAGTTCAATTCCAAAGTAAAGCAGAATCACCTGCTTGAAATTTAATTATTTCTAACAACTTCTAAAAGGTGCCAATAATATTGTCCGGGCAATTTTAGGATTTCTGTGTGGAATAAGGTAAGATTTAGTAATTTTTTTCAGCTTGTTTTGTTTTGTTCCACTGTAAACAAAAGAAATGCAAATGTGAATACCAAGGTATTTTTAAATTTCAACAATTTTCTGAAAGAAATGGTGCATTATTTGAAAAAAATGCAAGGGTACCGATATTTTTGGCCACGGCTATATATGATGTAATTGTTCTCTTTGGTTTACTTGTTTTGTTCTTTTGAATTTTTTTCAGACTCTCCACATGCAGGTTTCAACTCTGCTGCACATGCTTTGTTGATCCCAGCAGTTCTCTGATCCCAACGGAATGGCTTCTTCTTCAATTAATATTGGAGTTAGTACCGATGAACTCACATGCACTGTGTGCCTCGACCTCTTAACCGAGCCTGTAACACTGGCATGCGGCCACTCGTTTTGTCATTTATGTGTTGAGAAATATTGGGAAACCGGGAAACAAGTTCGAACCTTTTCTTGTCCAAATTGCCGTGAGGTTTTTCCTCAAAAGCCAAAACTCAAAAAGAATGTGATGCTTGCCAGATTGGTAGAACAGGTGAAGATGAGACAGAGAGAACTCGGATCGAAGGTTGACGTGCAAGAGAGTGGAATTCACTGTGAGTTGTGTAAAAGAGAGGCGGTCAAGCTGTGTGTCCCGTGTCAGATCCTATGTTGTGAGAAGCACGTGAAGCCTCATCAACAGAAAAGACACAAACTGGTCGAGCCGGGAAAAGATGTGGGAGAACTGAGATGCTCCGAGCACGAAAATGCAATTCAACTCTACTGTATCGATGATGGGAAATTGATGTGCCTGATGTGCATGGATGGACAACATCAGGACCACAAAGTTGTTGCTGTGAAGATTGCTCATACTGAACTCAAGGTTTGTGTTTCACACTATTTTTCATCACTCGATATTATTAATTCCAATTTTTTGTGTGAATCATTTTCACATTCATTGTAAGGTGGGGAGATATTTTTTCTTAAACTTCTCAAAAAAATTTTTTTTCAATAAATCATGAAATATAGTCTTCTTGCAGTTGGACCTGAATTTTTAATGTACAAATTTACAATCTCGATCCAATCGTTATTGCCTCGATGTCATGAGATGACAATATTTTTCACTTGCTAAACCTAGAGCTGTACTTTACCTTTTTCTCCAGGTACCTCCTGCCATTTCACCTTCCTTATTCCATATCAGCCCATTTCCAGAATCACATCCTATGTACAGTGCCCTTCAATACTATGTGCAGTGCAATCACATACTATGTACAGTGTATTGGAACAGTGAAGTGAAATTTGTTATTGCTATATACTCCAAAAAATTGGATTTGATATCAAATTATGAATATGAGGAAAGAGAACAGAAGATGAGTTTTTATTTGTGTGTGTGTGTGTGTGTGTGTGTGTGTGTGTGTGTGTGTGTGTGTGTGTGTGTGTGTGTGTGTGTGTGTATTCAAAACACCTCACCACCACGTTATTAAAAACACTTCACAACCACGGAAACAAAAGTTTGAGGGAGTAGTTCAGTGACAACACAAACACTGCCCAGATATATAGACAGATGACTGTACCTGAGTTTCTGTGTTGTCATGATTTACACCAATCACAATAAAAACAATTATTTTGCACAAATGTATTTGTCGTGTTTGTGATATTACATTTTTATAAGCAATTTAGGTTGAAGATTTAGGCTGAAAAACAAAAACAAAAAACCCCTCAGCACATACATACGGGAGGGATAGGTGCAGACTGGAAGTTTGGGATAACAACACTTCACCACCACGTGATTCAAAACACCTCACAGCCACGGAAACAAAAGTTTGAGGGAGTAGTTCAGTGACAACACAGACACTGCACACAGAGATACATATATATTATATATATATATATACAGTCATGTGAAAAAGTAAGTACACCCCATGTAAAGTTTTGACTTTTTCAACATATTTCAACATACAGCTATTTGATCTTCATTTCAACAATATTGATAGATAAAGGTGATATAATATAACAAATATCATGAGACATTTACATTTTGTAGTCCATTGTATAATTTAAATAAACATAAATGCAAATTTCGCATGTGGAAAAAGTAAGTACACCCCGACATTTATCACTACTTCAAATACCTAAAATTAGAATCAGGTGCACCAGCTCAGGTGCAAATGATTAGAACATCGTTAGAGAGGATCTTGGAGGAACCTGTCTTATTTAAACCTCAGACATTTAGTTTGGTTTGCTCTTTGTTGTTGAAGTGTGTGGTGTCACCATGCCTAGATCAAAAGAGCTCTCTGAGGCCTTCAGAAAGAAGGTTAAAGATGCCTACGAGTCTGGGAAGGGATTTAAAAAGATCTCCAAACAATTTGAAATCAATCATTGGACTGTCAGGAAGATCATCTACAAGTGGAGAAGCTTCCAAACAACTGCCAACTTGTTCAGGCCAGGCCGCCCCAGCAAGTTCAACCCGAGAGCAGACCGCAAGATGCTGAAAGAAGTCTCTAAGAACCACAGAATGTAATCACGGGACCTACAGGTAGCTCTTGCCACTGTTGATGTCAAAGTGCACGAGTCTACCATGATAAAGAGGCTGCACAAATTTGATCTACATGGGAGGTGTGCCAGGAGGAACCCTTTGCTGTCCAGAAAGAACATCAGGGCAAGACTAAAGTTTGCCAATGAACACCGAGGCAAAGACCAGAACTTCTGGAACATTGTGCTCTGGACAGATGAGTCAAAGGTAGAGCTATTTGGCCACAGTACCAGAAGACATGTTTGGCGAAAACCAAAGACAGCATTTGACCACAAGAACCTGATACCAACTGTAAAGCATGGTGGTGGAAATATTATGGTTTGGGGCAGCTTTGCTGCATCAGGGCCTGGGCAGCTCACCATCATATAATCCACTATGAATTCTTCATTGTACCAGAGGGTGCTTGAGGATAATGTGAGGCCATCTGTCGGAAAGTTGAACCTCAACCGAAGGTGGACCTTGCATACCTAAACATACCAGTAAATCCACCAAGGAATGGCTGAAAAGAAAGAAATGGAGGGTTCTGGAATGGCCAAGTCAAAGCCCGGAACTAAATCCCATCGAGATGTTGTGGGGGGATTTGAAACGAGCTTTGCATGCAAGAAACCCCTCAAACATCGCACAGCTGAAAGAATTCTGCATGGAGGAGTGGGCAAAAATTTCTCCCAGTCGATGTCAGAGACTGGTAGACAGTTATAAGAAACGCCTACTTGAAGTTGTTTCTGCCAATGGGGGCAATACCTCCGATTAGAGCCAAGGGTGTACTTACTTTTTCCACATGCGAAATTTGCACTTATGTTTATTTAAATTATATTTAAATTAAATTTAAATTATAATTATATTTTAATTATGGGAGCGAGACATGGGTAATGAACGTAGAGCAACAACGAAGGTTGGAAAGGGTGGAAATGCGAATGGTTCAGTGGATGTGCGGAGTATCATTGAGAGAGAGGAAGACAAATGATGAATTGTGAAAGATGATGGGAATAGAGCCTGTGATTGATGCTGTGAAGAGGAACAGGTTGAGATGGTTTGGTCATGTGTTGAGGAAGGATGAAATTGACTGGTTGAGAAGAGTTATGGAAATGAATGTAGAAGGAAGTAGAGGACGGGGAAGACCGAGAAAGACTTGGCTAAAGATGGTGGAAGAATAAATGCGGGCAATGGGGTTAACAAGGAGAGATGCAGAAAATAGGGCAAAATGGAGAAGATTGTCATGGGGACCGCAAGGCTAACCCCCGTTCTAGCAGGGAAAATGGCCTTAAAATGCATGTTGTGTTGTTGTTGTTGTTTATTTAAATTATACATTGGACTCCAAAATGTAAATGAATGAATGATATTTGTTATATTATATCACCTTTATCTATCAATCTTGTTGAAATGAAGATTAAATAGCTGTATGTTTAAATATGTTGAAAAAGTCAAAACTTTACTTTTTCACGTGACTGTATATATATATATATATATATATATATATATATATATATATATATATATATATATATATATATATATATATATACATATATATATATATATATATATATATATATATATATATATATATATATATATATATATACTGAAACGCAAAAGAAACTTACCACCTTTGAAACCTTTAAATATCAACAATTACAATGCGTGTAAGTAAATGTGTGAACTTATTTGTGGACAATAGTGTCCTCACTGTCAGACAAAACGGTCACGGATGGTCACTTGAACCTTCAATGGTCACTTCATAGCACAGCTGTTGAACAGCCGTTTTGACTGTCAGTGATTAGCCAAGGGGTACGGGATGATTTTAATGAGCTGCACGTGATGTCTTGATATTGGCTTTAAAAAGGCCAGTGCAAAATGGGCATTTCAATCAACATGCCACGATTGTCAAGGGATCAACGGCAGCGTGCCCTGGGCATGCTGCAAGGCGGACTGAGCTACCTGCCACACACGCTATTGAAAGGGGACTGACATTGCACCCTGTGCTGTTCTGTACTGTAGAACAAACTGATGAGATGGTGTATCTTGGTCAAAAACTTGACATGTCATCAATAAAATGCCAATGTTTCAATTAGCAATTGTTGGTTTGTACAGTAGCTCAGTCCGCCTTGCAGCATGCCCATGGCACGCTGCCATTGATCCCTTGACAATCGTGGCATGTTGATTGAAATGCCCATTTTGCACTGGCCTTTTTAAAGCCAATATCAAGACATCACGTGCAGCTCATTAAAATCATCCCGTACCCCTTGGCTAATCACTGACAGTCAAAACGGCTGTTCAACAGCTGTGCTATGAAGTGACCATTGAAGGTTCAAGTGACCATCCGTGACCGTTTTGTCTGACAGTGAGGACACTATTGTCCACAAATAAGTTCACACATTTACTACACGCATTGTTATTGTTGATATTTAAAGGTTTCAAAGGTGGTAAGTTTCTTTTGCGTTTCAGTATATATATATATACTATATATATATATATATATATATATATATATATATATATATATATATATATATATATATATATTGTTGCGGATATGGGATTTGGATCCATCCATATCCGCTTGTAAATATTCCCCTATTTCCTCAATACTTCCCAACTATCCCCAATCCCCCATTCCCTAGTCCCATTTTCTGTAAACAACACTCTGTAGACCCGACCTTCCCTATTTCCCCCATTAAATGTCGCATCCAGGTCCACCGCATCTCACGTAGACAACTATAGGACATCTTGCTAGTTATTCTTAGTCTATGTCAGTTAAGGACTCGTTTCCATTAATTCTGACTCTTCGTTGCACCAGAATGTGATTGTATGGCACCGTTAGGAAGTTTAGGACCTCCCAATACCTCCCCGCAGCTCTTCCTCACGGTTCAACAACAACAACAACAACAACGGCGGCGGCGCGGGGAGTGTGCGTCCTCACTCCGGCTTGGTTGGTAGGGGGTGTTGGGAGTGCACCATGCCTTTCCAACGAGCCGCCATCGAGCATGTGCTCGACGGGGTTACCAGGTAGGGGCTCGCTGTCAGCTCCTCGTCAAGGGCGGAGCCCGGTAACCCCCGCACCCAATAGAAGCGGCGGACCGATCCCATCTGGGGCGAAGCCAACGAGCCGAGGGCGTGTCACTCCCCGCTGAGCATGCGCAGAAAGAGGGAGGTGACGTCAGATGCGCGCTGAGCTTGAAGAGAGAAGGACGCCACCTCCGAGCGCTGTGAGACCTCCCCGCATCTCTGGACTGGACCGTGCTCTATCCTGTCCCTGAGCCAAGGTGCACCTTGTGCTATCGACTGCCTGTCCTTCCCTGCCATCAATCCCTGTGTAAGTCGGTCTTGTTCCGTTTGTCTGTGGTCTGTCTGGGAGGGATAAGATTGTGTCTAAGTGCCTATCTCTTCTGTGTCTTTACCTCATTACCTTGTAATCTACCCCTTTTTTCCACCACCAATTATATCCTCCTCCGGAGGTCTTGAGAACTGTACCCCTTGTGTCGTTTCATTTATCCCAGTCGTTGTGTCCTTTCCAAATCATTGATTTAGCATAGCGCGATTTGGTCAACGTCGGGTGGAATCGGGTGAGTTGGGGAAGAATCGGGGGAATTGTTAGGTCGCGGCAATACCACCGCTCGGTAAATAACATCTAATCCGCGATCCGTAACAACTGGTGTCGAGGAGTGAGATCGGACCCGAAGCGCGCTTAACGCGCTCAAAATTACAAGTAACCGAAATTTGTTTTGTTTAAAATAAAAACCCGAATTTTGAAAGTCGCGCTATGGCGGATCAAGACGGCTGGGTTCCGGTAGAGGAGAGTGAGGCAGGGTCGATCCAGGACCAAATTGAGGGACAAGAGGAGAGCGAAGCAGTGAGGGCGGCAGGTTCGCAAAATGGCGTCCTCGCGCACGAGGTTGCGGGCGCGCAAAATGGCGCCTCACACATGGCTACGGCGGCCGCACCCGCTGCACAAGTGGGAGGGATGGCCCAAATGCAGGCCCTCATGGAGCAATTTATGGTACAAATGCAGGCGTCCCTCAACCTGCAGAAGGACGATATGAGGGCTAATAGTGAGCAAATGAGGGCTGATAGTGAGCGATTGGGTGAGCGATTGGAGGGCCAAATGGGGGTAATGAGGGACGAAGCGAGGGGTACCGGTGAGGCGTTAGACAATGGGATAAAAGAGGTAAAGAATGGGTTAACGGGGGTAGAAAACAGAATGGCCGCTCAAGAGAATCAAATGGAAGGGATGAAAAAGGGGTTAGAGGGGTTAGAAAACAGTATGGAAGGCAAATTGAGGGACATGAGGGACCAAGCAGAAAGGGAAGTTTAAAAATGGGGCAGCAGATAGAGGGGGTCAGAATGGGGGTAGAAACTAAATTGGATGCTCACAGGGAGGAAATGGAGCAGATGAGGGTGGCATCTGGGCAGGAGATGCAGGTGATGGGAGAAGAGATCAGAAGAGGTGTGAGTGAGGAGGTCGGAGGAGTGCGCGAGGAGGTGAGGCACTGTAAGGAGCGCATGGAGAAGGAGGTGAGAAAGGGGACTGTAAAATTGCAAGGTGGTATAGAGGAGTTGACGCTGGGAGTAGAACAACTGACAGTGGGACAAAAGGAGTTGGGGGACCAGGTAAAGAAGAACACAGCGGTAATAGAGGGTTTAAAATCGACACAGAAGGAGATGAAAAAGGACGTAGGCGTAATTAAAAAAGAGTGTCAGACGGTACATGAGGACCTGACGAGGAAAATGAACAAGGTGGTAGAGGTGATGGAGGTTAAAGAGCGGGAGGTGCGGGAGCACATAGAAAAAAATAAGGTGGAGTTAGAGGAAGAACTTAAGGGGGCGCACGAGGAGATGAAGGAGGTGAAGCAGAAATTAGAAGAAGTGGAAGAAGGGGTGAGCGAAATTAAGAAGCGACGGAGAGAGGATAAGAAAGAGATAAAGGAGGAAGTAAAAGAATTGGTCCAAAGTCTGTGTTCGGATCGTGATGATGTGCTCATTAACCGGATGAGGGATTCGCAGGTGATGGAGGAGAAGCGAAGAGAAAGAGGACCCGGTGTAAGTGGTGACCAATATGGTCGTGCGTATGATGCGCCAGGTGATTTAATAAGCTTGGGGGTCGAGATGGACCCGGATGTTCGTGAGAGGCCGTTGGTGAAGTGTGCGACAGGTCTGGTGTGCGAAAAAGGAGGTGTGCGAGAAAGTCTGACTCTGGGGTGTGTGAGGAAAAAGTGCGTGCCAAGGAGTGAGGGTGCTGTCGAGAGTGAGCCGGTCATAGCGCGTGTGCGAGGGAGCACATGGAAGCGCGTAGAGAGGAGTGTTACGGAGGGTGTAAAGGGAGAATGCACGCCTGTGGTGAGTGTTACAGAGGATGTAACGGGAGAGGGTGTGCGAGAAAGATGTGTGACGGACAGGTGCATGGGGAAAGAGTGCACTGTCAAAAGTAAGGAAGAGTGTACACCTGTGGTGAGTGTTACAGAGGGTGTAACGGGAGAGTGTGCGCGAGAAAGGTGTGTAACGGATGGGTGCATGAGGAAAGAGTGCGCTGTCAAGAGTGGAGGTGAGAGTAGTAAGAGTGACACGGAGCGTGAGTTGGTTGTGACAGGTGAGAAAGGAAGCACACCTGGAATGGTAGAGCGTGTGTGGGAATGCACACTTGAGTTGGTCGTGAGGCACGTGGTTGGGTGTGCGAGTGAAAGCACACCTGTGATTGTCACAGAGGAGGTGACCGAGGAAGGGGCACGAAGAGGTGTGTTGGTGAGGTGTGCGACCAACGAATGTGTGCCAAAGTGTTCGGTGGTCAGGTGTGTGACCAAGGCTGTGAGTGGAATGAGTGTACCTGGGTGTGTTAGAGAAGGTACGACGAGGAGCATGGGAACAGCTGGATGTATGGGCAAGAAAGGGGTAGCGTATGCGTGTGAGCATGCAGGTGAGGCATCGACGGTAACCGGGTTAGCGGTTAGAGCGACTTATAGCCGAATCGGGCCCTCGGTGCGTGCCGGGCTTCGCGTGCCGCGAGAACCAGCGGGGATCCGAGCCACGGCGGTTTCGAAAGGACCGCCGTACGCGATCCACGCTGTGCCTCGCTTGGAACGGCTGCGTCCGGGCTCCACTAGGCGGAGCGGGCAGCCCGATAGGAAGGGTCGTCATGGCGACCACTTTTTATTGAGACGTTCCGGCAGGTCGAGATCGGGAAATTGGATGGCTCCGCGCCGAGGTGGTGCGTGGGATCTCGGCACGGGTAAGCCCCCGTCCCTGCACCGAGTGACGGACGCATCCAGCCGCCGGCACCAAAGAACCCGCGTTCATTGCTCGGCTGTACGAAGCCGAGCTTTAGAAGGGAATTGGCGCACCGAGAGGACCTAATAAGTAGACGGGTGATGAGGATAGTGTTTTGGCCCCGAAATTAGAAAAAAAGCAAAATTTGATGATTGGTACGGTGATTGGCAGATGATGGGTAGTGATTGGCAAATTTTTGATTTGTTGAAATTTGATGTGCAAAATTGGTAGTGGGAGATGCCCGATGTGGTGGGATGGCAACTCTGTCATCCCTCACAAACAGTGGGGCAAATGCGCTATAGATTATGGGGTTGATGGCAGTGAAAACTAGCCCGGGTGGGTTAGGATATATCGTGTGTAGGGATCTAGCGAAGATGACATTAGGCAACGTTAAGATTAGTTAGTGACTGATACCTGTAGTGGGGATGCAGGTAGCTTAGTGTGGATGATAATGACGAGGGAGCGCAATAGTTTAAAGGGACGACTGGGAAGCGCAAGTTTCAGAGGGGAGTAGTTAGATGAGATGATGCTGTGTGAGAACTGGACAGGTGTGTGGAGCAGTGTATGAGTAGTGAGTGTTGTGGATCAGCGCGAATGCGCTTGGGGGAGAGAAGGGTGCAGGCGGCACCAAGTATGAGAGCACAGGTGTGCAAGTACAGGTGTGTGGAATACATGGAGTATTGGAATGAGTGGTGTGGAGAGAGTTGGAGTAAGTGGTACGGAGTGGTGTGCATGGTGCGAAGGTGTGGATGGGGGAAGAGTGGACCCCTTTTCACGAGTACCCGGGGAGGGTAGTTAAAGAATATTTAGAAGGTATAGGTAAATTGTGGTTGGATATTGGCATTTGTGGTGCGGATGCAGAATGGTATTGTGGATGGGTGCATTGGTGTGGTGAAATCGGAAAAGGAGATCTCGGAGACGGTGGGAGGGATTGTGGTGAAAAGGAGATCTCGGAGGTGAAAGGTGAAAAGGTGTGGTGAAAAGGAGATCTCGGAGACGGTGGGAGGGATTTTCGAAGCTCCACACGGTCTCCACGTTTTTCGAAGTTAAGTCTACTCACAATTGTATTTTGTCGAAACTGTATTTATCTTTCGGTGTGTGAAGTTATTGTGTGCAACTTTGGTTGTTTCTCGGTGTTTATCTTTCATAAATTGATCGTCTGTTTGCCGTGTCGCGAGCAAGGCCTTTGCCACGTCGCGAACGACTTGAAATCGAAGTTAAGTGATTGTTCCCATTTGTATTTTCGATAAAACTGTATTTATTTATGGTGTTGTACGTATATTGTGTCCCGACGAAGATTTTTCGGTGCAAATCTTTCATACCTGTATTGAAAATCGTGTTAATTCGTGTCGTGTCTTGAGGCCTTGTACAGTGTGCACTGTACAACCTTGAGGCTTTGTTTTTCTCTCAGCGGTCCATCGTTTTGTGATCCAATAACTTTCGTTCTCTGTATTCCCAGTCTTTTCACCCATAGCCTACTTCCTTGTGTAAATCTCAACTCAAAAAAAAAAAAAAAAAAAAAAAAAAAAAACATTTCCTTCTCTGTTCTCATTCGTTTATTCATTCTTATTCGTTCGTTCGTTCTTCGACCACGTGTTTCTCCCCCATTTCCCCAGATAGTTTTCACTCATTAACCTTCAATGTTTACACTTTCCCCTCAAGTTATGTATTCCGTCATATTTTATAACACCTTTTTCTTCTTCTTCTTTAAAAGGCTGCTTTCGACTTGCTCACCAAATCAATTCATCCCAAAAAAAATATCCATCTCCTATAGTGCCTTTTTTCTACATTCCCTAAACTCTCCTGCACTCCATCCTCCATCCAGCGTCCTTAAACGTATTTTTAACTCGAAGGTCACAAGAAACTCATTTTGCAATAAATGTTCGTTTCCCATAAATCGTACACTTTCAAAAATCCAATCTCACCCCTCCCCTCCAAATCTTCCCCATAACCCCTCCCCTCCAAATCTTCCCCATCACCCCTCCCTTTCAAATCTCCCCCCTTGCCCCCTCCCTCCTAAACTACCCCCTCACCCCTCCCCGCCAAGACGCCCCCTCGCCCCTCCCCTCCTAGACTCCTGCCTCACCCCTCCCCTCCAAGTCTCCCCCATATCCCATCCCTTTCAAATCCCTCCCCTTGTCCCTTCCCTCCCAAACTCCCCCCTCACCCCTCCCCTTCAAATCTCCCCACCCTCATTGCTTCTCAATTTCCCCCCTCTCACTCCCCCTCCTCAAAGCGTCCTCCCTGCTTCTTCCCCCTTCAAACTCTTACCTCCATCTCCCCCAACCTTCTGCCTCGCTCTTCCCCCTCCTCAAATAACACCTCATTGTGGCTCACCCAATCACCATCAAACCTTTTGTCCGCCCCATCCTTCCCTTTCTCCGAGCTATTCTGAAATCTCTGACACACCTTCAACAGCTCTCCCTACCTCTTCCACCTCTTCCACATCTTACCCTACCCCTCCTCCCCCCTGTTCTGTATCTGATGCTCCCCCTTCCTCTTCATTAACGGTATGGACCTCAAACATCCGGGGCCTTCGTTCAAACTTAACTGATCTCTCCATACAGGTTGCTTCTGTCAAACCAGACGTGATCTGCTTAACAGAAACTTTCCTCCTTTATGATGTCTCTGATTCCATAGTATCTCTCCCGGGCTACTCCCTCCTCCGGTATGATAGACCTGAGCCTCGTCCTGGAGGCGGGGTTGCTATCTTTATCAAAAACTCTCTTCCTCACTCGCCCTGCACTGCACTCTCTCCACCTCACCCCCAGGAATACCTCTGGCTACGGCTTCCCCTTCGCTCCCACCTTTTGTTCATATGTGTGTTGTACCGTCCACCAAACAGTGATGACTCCATCTACATCTCGCTGTCTGATGATATGGATCAACTTCTATCTACTCATCCCAACTCTCTCTTCCTCATATGTGGTGATTTCAACTGTCATCATGCCAGTTGGCTGGGTGTGGGTACCTCTCTCACCAGCCATGGCTCCTCAGCAAAGGACTTCTGCGACTCACTGGGACTGACACAATCTGTCAATTTCCCGACCCGGATCTCAGTCAACGGAACATCTTCTCTTCTGGACTTGGTTATGACTAACTTCCCTGAAAATGTCTGCTGCTCTTCTTCTGCTCCGATCGGATCATCTGATCATGTCCTTGTTAAAGTGGACATCTCTCTGACCATCCTCAGGGAGCCTGCTCAGCGTCGACGAGTCTGGCATTTCACTCAGGCCAACTGGCACGGTCTTCAAGCAGCCATCAATCATCTGGACTGGTCTCCCATCTCTACCACCTCTGACATCAACTCATCCTGGGAATTCTTCCAAAGTAAATTGCTCTCTCTCATGCACAGATTTATCCCATCTCGTCTTCAGTTGTCATACCCTTCCTCCCGTCCATGGTACACGGAATCTTGTGGTGAGGCTGTTGCCCAGAAACAACTTGCCTTCGTCTCCTGGAAAGCAAATCCAACGGAAGGAAATCTCATTTCCTTTCACAAAGCCCGAAACAAGTGTGTGTCCACCCTCAGGAGAGCCAGGAAACAATATCTCTCCGTTCTCAAGACCGAACTCTCTTATCTGTCTCCCTCTTCCAAATCCTGGTGGTGTCTGGTCAAATCCGTTTCTGGTGTTTGTTCCCCCTCCATCCCCTCCCTTACCTCAAACGGCTACACAGCTGACTCCGCACGTGAAAAAGCTGAATGCCTCAACTCTGTGTTTGCCTCTATATCTTGTGTCCCAAACCCATCCCTCTCTGTACCCACCATACCCAGTCGTACCCTGCTGCTCCTGGACTCCGTGTCCTTTCCTCCTGACAAGGTGGAAAAGTTTCTGTCAACCCTCGACTCTGATTCTGCAACTGGACCCGACGGCATCAGCCCACGGGTCCTAAAATCCTGCTCTGCTGCTCTATCTCACCCTCTCTCTGTTCTCTTCACCCTCTCTTTTGCTCAAGGTCAACTGCCATCTGCTTGGAAATCAGCCAACATCACCGCTTTGCACAAAAAAGGTGCAAAAACAGATCCTAGCAACTACAGACCAATCAGCCTTCTCCCAATTATCAGCAAAGTCATGGAATCCATCATTGCTTCGGATATGAAATCTTTCCTCTTCTCCAATGGCTTGATCTCTGATCATCAATTTGGTTTCAGACCAGGTCACTCTACTCTGGACATGCTGCTTCTGCTGTCTCAACAATGGATGGAGGTCCTCAATGCCAAACAGGAAATTAGAGCTGTCTCCCTCGACATATCACGTGCCTTCGACACGGTCTGGCACCCCGCTCTGCTCACCAAACTCTCCTCCTTTGGTATCCATGGAAATCTCCACGCATGGCTGGCGGACTTCCTCTCTAGTCGTCGTCAACGTGTGGCCTTGAATGGGTTTCTCTCATCTCCTCTTCCTGTTCAGGCTGGAGTTCCCCAAGGCAGTGTTCTGGGCCCCGTGCTTTTTCTGGTCTTCATCAATGATCTCTCTGACTCTCTCGAAAATCCTCTCTAACTCTTTGCTGATGACTCCACTCTCTGCCGCTCCATTCCTCTTCCCTCAGATCGGCAGTCTGCTGCCTCCTCACTCTCTGAAGACCTGGACAAAATCACAGACTGGTCAAACAAGTGGAACATGTCTTTCAATCCTGACAAATCTCACACTCTTACTATGTCTCTCCGAAAAGATCGACTGGACAACCCTCCCATCTACTTTCTCAACAATCCTCTCCAAGAAGTTCTGTCGCTCAAGATTTTGAGTCTCACTATCTGCCATGATCTTTCTTGGGAAAACCACATTTCCAAGCTGGCCTCCAAAGCCAGTCGCCGACTGGGCATCCTCCGTCGTGCGAAGTCCTTCCTCGGCACACCTGAGCTCCTCACCACATACAAGGCTTTCATCCGCAGCTCAATGGAATACTGTTCTCCCCTATGGGCCGGTGCTCCTGCCTCACACCTAGCTCGGCTTCACGCTGTTGAAACCAAAGCTTTCAGAATTATTGGAATCTCCCGCGATGCAGCTATCTCTGAGGGCCTTTCACTCACTCACCGCAGGCAGGTAGGTGGTCTTTCTGTCTTCTACCGACTCCTCTCCGGCCTTGCACCCCCAGCTCTCTCTGTGCTCTGTCCCTCAAATATTCCTACAGGTCGCACAAGATCTGCCAGCAACCCTCTGATGGTTAAACTGCCGAAATCTCGGCTCTCTGCTCACCTTCACTCTTTCATTCCTCTTTTCTCCCGCCTCTGGAACAAACTCCCTCACTCCCTTCAATCCCACTCCTCCCTCCAGGTCTTTAAAACAGCTGTTCACCACCATCTCTTATCTTCCCCCATCCAAAACCTTGATCTTTTCTACCCCTGCTAATTCACCCCAGATCCACCTTGTTTGAAATTCCAACTTCTTTCCTGGAAGTCCTGGCAGTGTCCAT
>NW_027617809.1:95000-96380 GCF_964187855.1 Myxine glutinosa
CCATGTCACAATAACTTTTGCCTCTGAGTATATATATATATATATATATATATATATATATATATATATATATATATACAGTGGTACCTCGGCTTACGAGTGCCCCAACGTACGAGTTTTTCGGGATACGAGCCGTCGCTCGGGCGGTTTGTTGCTTTGGGATACGAGCCGAGATCCGATGTACGAGCTCAAAAAATTTATTTTTTTGAATTTTCCGGTTGTGGCTTCCGGTTCCGGTCACGTGGTTATCTTGCCGTGAAAGCATCTCTGCTTGGATATAAAACACGCAATCGTCGAAATACATTAGCGAGGAATCTCCTTGCTCCAGCCGGTGACGTCATCGGCGGGGATCCCCGCCTCCAGAGTGGCTGGTCACGTGACCGCCAAAGCGTGTCGCGCGTGCGGGTATAATGAGCTACACCTGTGGATCACGTGACCACGGAAGCACGCCTCGCTTGAGAGGCATGGCTTTCGGTTTGCGTTTTGCTTTATAAGGCGCGATAAATGGGCTTTTGAGTGTTAGCGGTTCATGGCGTTGACGGTTCATGGCGGTTCATGGCGGTTGACGGTTCATGACGGTTCATGGCGTTGACGGTCAAAAACCCATTACATCAATTTTACCAGGCACTGTACAGTAAGTACAGTGGACACCAAATGCACGGTGGAAGGCTAGAAGTAGAAGATCGTCCAAGACAAGTGAGAATAAGCCATACTTTGGAGATGACGTCATTCGCTGGTCCGATAACCAAAGATGTGGTATAAAAACCAGGTGAGCTAACAATGCAGCAATGAAGGAATTCGGCCAAGGCACCGGCACACAACGACCTACCTACATCGAAAGACTCAATGCCAATGGTGACAGAAGCCAAGACGGCCGGCTTAAACACCGCCGAAAGACCACGGTGTACCAACTTACGATGCAGAACATCTTGCACTTAATATGATGACAACAGGTGCCATCCTCTGACGTACCATTACAGGTACAGGTACAGTACACGTGAGCACAGAGCAAAAGTTCACTGAAACCGAGATTAAGAAAAAAGAAAAAACACCTCGTGGTCCGTGCTCGATATCCGAGTTTCAATCTTTTCAAACACATGATGCTCTCGGTCACGGTATCTCCTGCGAGCTGCTTCTCCTTCAACCACACAAACAACAACTTCTCCATATCTTCATGGATAGAGGTCCAGTTTATTTCTTTACATTCTCTTGTATTATGTACAGTATATACGAGGTCGTGCTTGTTTATACATTATTTGTTATTTATAAAGTACATTTTTGTTATTTAAAAGCACCTAACAAAAAAAATTGGTGTTTTTTTTTTGAGGCTGGAACGGATTAATAGCATTTCAATGCATTTGAATGGGAAAATTTGCTTTG